>NW_012150063.1:8449905-8465809 GCF_000956105.1 Propithecus coquereli | reverse complement strand
TTGCTCTGTATTTGCAGGTATCAAAACTGAGCTGGATCGAGAAAAAAATGGCTGCTACTCTGTTTGGAAAAATACCATCTTCAACTGTACAGGAAGCTTTGCAAAATTTCCTTAAGGTACATTTTGTCTATCCGTTATTTCAGTGTCCAACCAGCTACCACCTCCACCAGTCCCTGCTGCCCTTATTATCAAGGAAATCTTTTCTCCATGAGAAGCCCCAGTTTGAATCTCATTAATACTTCTGGCATGTTGTTTTAAGCCTCTTATAATGCAAGTTATGTTTGTTTGTTTGTTTTTGAGACAGAGTCTTGCTCTGTCACCAGGCTAAAGTGCAGTGGTGTTATCACAGCTCACTGCAACCTCAAACCCCTGGGCTCAAGAGATCCTCCTGCCTCAGCCTCCCGAGTAGCTGGGACTACAGGTGTGCACCACGACGCCTGGCTAATTTTTCTATTTTTAGTGAAGACGGGGTCTCACTCTTGCTCAGGCTGGTTTCAAACTGATCTCAGTGATCCTCCCACCTCAGCCTCCCAGAGGGCTAGGATCACAGGCCACAAGTTATGTTTTAAATGTAAACTTCTTAGAGCAGCTAACTATGCCCTAGGTCCTAGGAATAATAGTCTACTTTTAAACAATAACTCAGCAGCCTAAATGGAAGTTTAGGTATAGCAGCCCTTACTACCAAATCCAGGAGTAGCTTTCCAAGTCATGTGAGCATATGCAGAAACAATCATGCCCTGATTATTAGACTTGGTCCCAATACTCCTGATTTACCTAATATGAAACTAGTTTAATCTTAAATAATGAAAAAATGCCAAAAGGAAGGCTTATCTTAAAAGCCCCCTCCTAAGTTGCAGACACGTCTATGGAAGATTTTTGGAACATGAGAACAAATCAGTATTTTCCTTCCTATCTTAAAATGTATAATTGCTGTACTAATACAACTCTGAGCAGTAATAAGTTTGTGGGCACACATATAAATGTATAATATATCCACCCATATAATCGACATCCTCTTGTGCTAACCCCTTCACCTTTCTCTGGAACCAGTTATAAAATCTTATAGTTACTAAATGTGTTTTCCTTTCCAGCCTACCTATTTCAGGTTTATAAAAATACAGAGGAGATCAGGCTCTGATCTGTATTGTCCAGCATCTTGTACGTGCTAATATTTGTGTTGTATTTCAGGGATGGATTTTGTAGGGTTGAGAGGGAATTTGGAAATCAAGTAGTCTCAAATGGAGAATAGATTTCCTCTCGCTTTCCCTCTCTGACCTGTGGCCAGTGGCTGCCTAGAGTGCTATATGAAAAAATAAGTGTTCTGAAATCAAGCAGGAGCCCAACAGAAAAAAGTACAGGAAATAAAAGCACATGAGCCATACATTTTTTATTTAACATGATCTTCTTTGTTTTTTAAAAAGGTAATAATATCTCAGGAACTTAACTTGTTCAGTTTCACACAATGGCAATCAAAGAATTGATTTAAGATATGAGTGAAGTCTAAGACTACATCATCCCCATTTCTTCACCTTTTTTCTACCACTGAGAATTAGTTCTCTCATTTTAAATTTTATAAGAATATGGATCATGGTATATTTAAGATAAAATATCTCTATAAAAGGTTCCAAGTTGATTAGCAAAACTGTTATTTGAACTTGAAACTCATTTCCTCAAAATCTCAAAGTTATAACTGGGGATTAGGTTTTCAGAACATGACAAAAGTACCTGAAATAAAACACAGACAAAATCAAAAGTGGTAAGTGGACTGGGTGGGATGGCTTGTGCCAGTAATCCCAGCTACTCAGGAGGCTGAGGCGGGAGGATCACTTAAGGCCAGGAGTTTGAGACCAGCCTGGGCAACATAGCAAGACCCTGTCTCCAAAAAAAAAAAAAAGAAAAAAATAGTAAGTGGCACAATAATATAGAAGTAAGGGGTGAAAATTCTGGAACCAGACTTCCTGGTTAAATCTCAGCTCTATCACTTCCCAGCTGACTAACATTGGACACATTACTTAACCTCTCTCTCAATTTAATAAATAACATGGGGATACTGGTATCTACCTCAGAGAGGTGTTATGAGGATTATATTCATTAATACAAGTAAATTGCTTAGAGTATGCCTACCACCTAGTAAGCCCCCAATAAAAACTCACAAAATGTTAACTTTGTTAAAATTTAAACATCTCAGCAAACCATCTTGGGGACTCCACCATTTGCTCATGACTTATACTTCTGAATGAAAATGTGTTCCGTGGTGTTTGTCAAAAGGGAGCGGAAAGGCATCTGGAATGCTCCTCCCATATTTACTGCCACAGCTGAGGGTACTGAGGAGCCTCGCTGTGGAGGGTTGAGGCTGCGGAGGAACTAAGACATCAGGAAGTGGAGGACAGGAAAAGGGCACAGCGCAGACCTTGGGTCCCACACCCTAGGAGAGTCTGCAACCCCCATCCCCACAGGAGGCCAAGTTGTTGGAACCAGACTATAGGACTCCTGGCCCCAGCCCATCCCTCCCAGTGGCCAGGAATGTGTCTGCAGAGCCATCCATGGGGTCCCACAGAGGTCGAGAGCACTGGCTTTAGTGTCAGACAAACGAAGTTGAGACCCGAGCCTTTTCCTGTCTGTAAGACCCGGACACATTTCTTTATTTCTCCTACTCCCAAATTCTTCATCTGTAGAGTGGACATCATAATATTAATACCTATTTTGTACGGTTTTGTGGCGATTACATAAAATAATACATGTAATTTTCTTGGCCCAGAGTCTAGCATGTCAAATGTTCTAACTAAAAATAAATGTTAGCTACTATTATTTTGCTCTTATATCAGGAAAAATCTTGTCCTCCACAATCTCAAATCATGCATGGAGGTGATTTTAGACAATTTGAGTAGTCATCTGTGAATCACCTGTAGGAATTCTTTCAAACTATAATATGCTTCCCACGTCATCCAAAATTCTGGCAGGATTCCCTAGGGCAGCGGCTCTCAAACTTGGCTATACGTTAGAATCATCAGGGGAGTTTTAAAAAATGTCATCCCAGGCCATGACCCAGACAGATTGTTTCAGAATCTCTGGATGTATTGAAGTATATTGGGTATATTGAAATATAGTTTATAAGCAATAAGCAATAAATTATACCCAAGTATAATTTATTAAGTGCATAGTTCAGTGAGGTTTGACAAATTTATATACCCACGTAACTACCACCATTTCAAGATACAGAGCATTTCCATCACCCTAGAGAGTTATCTTTGCTCCCTTGCTACAAATTTTCCCCACCCCCTGCCCCAGGTAACCACTGACCTGCTTTCTGTCACTTTAGTAGTAGTTTTGCCTATTCGAAAATTTTATGTAAATAGAATCATACGGCTTGTACTTTTTTGTATATTTAGCTTCTTTGGCTCAACATAATGTCTTGAAGTTCATTCATTTTATTGAGTGTATCGGTAGTTCCTTTCCATTGCTGAGTAATATATTCCGTTATATGGACATAACCACAATTTGTTTATGTGTTAAACTATTGAGGGACATTTGAGTCGTTTCCAGTTTGAGACTGTTATTAATACAGACAAATATTCTGTGAACATTCATATACAAGCTTTTGTGTGGACATATTTTTACTTCTCTTGGGTAAATGCCTAGGAGTGGACTTGTTGGGTCATATGGTATGTGTTTTTAAAACTTGATCAGTGTTTTTAAAAGTCCTGAGGCGATTCCGATGGCAGCCAATAGGATGGCTGGAAACCACAGGACCAGAGGATAGGTGTGCGTAGTGGATGATGAATGTGGCAGTCCTAGGGTACAGGCTGCCCTGACTGCACCCACTGTTTGTAATCATATGATCCCTGACTCTCTATTAGTGGCTTCACCAGCTGCAGAGCTTTCTGCTATGTCCTGATATGGTAGAAGGCTGCTGCTTGGGTTGTGAGATGTTTTAAAGCAAAACCAATTTATTAAATGGTGTTTATTAAGCACATAACTAGTACCAAACACGGTGTCAAATGCTGGGAACACAGAAATGACCAAAACAGGTCCTGCCTTTAAGGAACTTGGATAGCCAAGACCGAGTGGACATGTATAATATACTTTGCCGGCTGTTAGGATAAAGAGTCTTCTAAGAGCCTCTCTAGAAACTGCTCCTTAATTGTAACGTTGAACTGACTAATGCTGCCTTCCTTGTAATTCACCCAGGGCCTTTGGTAAAAGGTTAGAATCTGCTCCGCTTTAGGAATTCAATGTCATGAGTAGCCTGTGTTCCTTTGGGCTTCATTTTGTTTTTTTTTTAACCATGAGAACAAAAAGAGGTATTCTAATTTATAATCACTTTGGTTAATTAAGCATAGGTCTTAAGATATATATGCGAGTTAAAATGCCAGTATTAAAGACATAAGATGCTTATGTTCATGTACTGGGGCAATTTATCCAGACGGGATTTGGACAGAGCTGAAGCAACTACTGGACTTAGAAGAAGGCATCATTGAGCAAAATTCAGTCTAAGTTCCTCTTATTAGGATGGCTCAAGAAATGTACTCACCAAACTAGAAACATTGAAATGGAGATGATTAGACAAAAGAGAAGAAACAGGAGAACCAGAACCCATCAGCACTGTGGATGGCTCTACAGGATGTTCAAGGCTCTGGCTAGGACTGAATGTGACAACTTCCTTTAACTGTTTGTGGCTTTACTGTCTCTCTAGCAGGTTCCACCCCAGGTCCAGACACTGTTCACCTACCTGGTCTTAAAGAGTTCCACCCAGTCTGGCTCCCCACCCCAGGAGATTTTGTCCTCCTCATCCCAGAACCCTTACCTTTTGGATCCTGTAGAGATTAAAATGTCCTTTACAAAGGATGTGCTCTCTTAAGATGCTGAACCACTCCTCGGCACCCTACCTTGGATTCCCCTTAAAGTATCTCATTGCTTTGTAAGCTTTATGAGGATAGTAATCAATTTTATTTTAATGGCTAAATAAATGCAAAAGCCATGTCTCTACCCAAAAGATACTTAAATTGATAGTATAATTCAAATGTGAAATAGTCAACCTAAATTCTTGGGGCAATTTGGTTGATAATATTTGATTTATTAAAATATATTCTCTTCCCTTGTGGTTATTGTTGTTTTAATATTGTCCTGTTACTCTCTTGTCTTTTTCTCTTAAATCAGGCTGAAGAGCTATACCCTGGTTATTCTAATCCCAATTACCTGTACTTGGCAAAGGTAATGAAGACCACTCTTTTACGGTCACTTTGACCCCATTACATAAAAATGTGATTACCTTTAATATGGGTTATTTTTTCATTTCCAGTGTTATATTGATATTGAGGAAAAACAGAATGCTTTGAAGTTCTGTAATTTGGCATTATTGCTCCCTTGTGTTACCAAAGAGGTAAGTCCAGACAGTGACAATGAGTACTGTTATCTTCTTAATACTATTCATGTTCAAAATATGAACACCTGGCTTAGATACAAATGAAGTTTTCTTTCTTTAGTAGATTTTACTACTTATTTTTATTTTTCCAGATTTATTGAGGTATAATTGACAAATAAAGTTATATATAGGTAAAGTATACGACAGGATGTTTTGATACACATATACATTGTGAAATGACTACCATAATCAAGCTTATTAACATATCCATCACCTTCTTGAAGCAAATTTCAAGTATACAGTACAGTATTATTAACTGTAATCACATTGCTGTCCTTTAGATCTCTGGAACTTATTCACCCTGCATAATTCAAACTTTGTATCCTTGATCAAAATCTCCCCAATTCGTCCACCCTCCCAGCCCCTGGCAACCACCATTCTGCTCTACGCTCCTGTGCTGGAGTTTTCTTTTGTACTAAAACATTTTGACTTGGATTTTACACGTACTATAGAGTTTTAAAATTTGCTGTTATCTCTGTAAGATAACCTATCCCCAGGAAGCCCCTTGAATCTTTAAGGGACATGCAAACTATGGGCTAGCAGCTAAAACATCCTGATGCTTGTTAGATATAAGAGAGCAGAGAATGGGACAAGCCCCTGCGAAGGAGACGGAACAGCGTAATTCTGGGGAGCTGGTGATTAAACTCTGTAGGCAGCAAACAAACTAGACAGGCTGTCTGGCTTAGAGCAAGGTGAGGGTCTGGGGGGGTCGCCATTCTCGGTCCTCAGCTTACAGCAGGGTGTGGCTATCCAAGTTCATGAAAAAGATTCAAAGTATATATTAACATTTTATTGGTTTTGGCACCCCTGCCATCAATCAAAAAGAAACTATTGCATTGCCTCTTATCCTTTTATTCAATAATTCAGGATTCTGGATCTGCTACAAGTTTCAGGCATTCTGCAGAGTTAACAACTCAGTCTGTGCTTCTGTGAGCCATTGTCTAGTATTGTGGGAACGAAAAGAAATAGGTAAACGTTTTCCTGCTCCCTTCTCATACCACCAGACATTATCATCCTCTCAGTCATAATAGAAAGGAAATGCCTCAGGAAAAGCGCTCCTCTTTTTCTGTATTCGAGCAGTATAGGCTCCAGTATTAGTTGTGATCTGGAATATAAGCAAACACATGCCTATCCGCCGCTTGGAGCCTGTAGCCTCAAAGAGAACCTGTGGCATATATCCAGACAACTGCAGCTCTAGAGAGAAAGCATGAAGCGCTAAGAGAAGTACAAATACTTACTTACGTAAATCTGGAAAAGGGAGAAATTTTTTTTTCCTGGAAGAGGTCAGGTGGCCTTGGAGGTGGACTTTGAAAGATCTGTATAATGCGGATGTGTGGGCAAGTACACTGCAGGTCGTGAGCAGAGGCACAGAAGTGAGAAAGCAAAGATTTGTTTACCTGGAGCAGGAGAGGGCAGGGCAGTCACGGCACCTAAGGCTGAACAGGGAAGTGAAACGAGATCTGCCAAGGAACTTCAGGATTAGAGGGTGCCTGAGTCTCTAAAGAGGGCTCCTCAGGCTCAAGGAGCTGGTCTTGGACTGCTTCTCTGTATCTCCCAGATGTTTGGAATTTCCCGCAGAGTTGATCGTCTGTCCCAACTCAAATCCCTCAGTTGGTTCCATCAGTTATAATAGGAAGCGCAAAATAGCGCGGTCGTAACAGTGGCAGTCTTTCTCCAAAAGACAAGGGTTCTGTGTAATTTTTTCAGCAGAAAACAGATTTTGTTCCTCTGGTTGCCTGCTCTGTGTTGGTGATTGGGACTCTATTGTCTCTCACATCTTTCCTGAATGATGTCGGTTTGGGTTATGTGCAGTCATTTTACACTGAATGCGCATTCTTATTAGAGTATAAGATTACAATACAATGTGATAATGAGGTATAACACCTGGTTTGACATGGAAATGTTTATGCACGAAATTCAGAGCTCTCACAGGAGGGCTAAATATTGATGAGCTTCAGGGCTTGGTCCTTGATCCATACGTCTCCTGTCTGCTCTCCCCTTTCCTCCTTTGCCCCTCCCCAAACTGATCCTCCATGGCTTCAAATGCTGCCTGCATGCCAGGGTTCTCCAATTTTTATCTCTAGACCTCTCTTCTGAGCTCCAGAACTGCTTACCCGACTTCCTAGTTACCATCTCCACTTGGATGTCTCTCAGACACCTCAAACTTGACTTGTCTTAAGGCCTTTGGAGCTGTTCTTCCTCCATTTTCCCCACTTAGTAGATGGCACCTCCGTCTGCCCTGTTGGGAAGCTTGGAAATCATCCTTAACACCTCCTTCTCCCTCTGTACCCCAAACCCAGACATCTACCCAGTCACCAAGTTCTCAAATTTCCTCTTCTAAAACGTGACTTGAACCACGCCACTGCTTACTCACTCCACTGCTGCTACTCGGAGCACAGCACCGCCCACCTTCCCCTGGACTGCAGACTCTGAGAGCCTCCCAGTCGGTCTCCCCACAGCTTCCTGGCCTCCCTCCAGGCCACTCTTGGCTTCCAGTAGCAGCCAAAGGAAAAAATTAAACATAAATGTCAACATATCACTTCCCTGCTTAACACCCTTTGCTGTTAGGACGAAGTTCAAAATGTTTAGTGTGTCCTTCAAGGCTCTGATCAGCTCCAGCAAATCTCTCAAGCTTTTTTGTTCCCGGCTCTCCTCTCCTCTGCAATGTGTTCCTCCCTGCCCTTCACCCTCAGAACACACCGTTCCCTCTTCCTGAAACACTCCCACTCACCCCCTCCACTCCTTTTGCCAGCTTTATTCCTGCTCATCCTTCGGGCCTCACTGTGACTTCCATTTCTTCAGGAAACACTTCCTTGACACTTGCTGGCAAGAAAGCTCCTTAATACTTTTCCTCCCTATCCTTTAGCACAGTTGTGATTATATAGTTATTATATTTGTGATTGTTCCATGAACGATTGAATCCGTGAATGCTATTTGTTGGATTATTGCATGAATAGTTCCACAAGGGCAGCAACCCAACCAGTTTCAGTTCCCACTCTGCTCAGTGCTGAGTGTACTACCTAGTGTAGGTAAGCACCTAATAAGTATTGGTAGAAAGAGTCAAGCCACTAATACCATACAAATAAAAATAATAGTGTGAATAGTAATAATAAAGAGGAGTGATAATAGATCTAAGAAAGCTGGACACTGTGGAAGTATTTCTGTAATAAACAAAATGGCATGAGCAAATATTTCCCACATTACCTTTTTTCCCCAGTGATGTCTCCATTTGTACTCTTAGCAGTTTTTTTTTTCCGAGTAGTAGAGGTACTGTCAGTAATATTTCAATCTCTTTTTCAATAAGAAAATGGGATGAACTGAGTTGCATGTAGTAGCCCCATCTCTATGAAGTTTTTTGAGATTGAAATATTCCCCATTTGTGATTTTGCTGAACAGTTTATTCATTTCCTAAATGTCTAGCAGCGCCGCTAATTACAATGAAGACCTAGCCAGCAGTTTTCTCTCCCTCAGGTGAACTTGAATAACATGTTTGCTTCTTTTCTTATGGCATTCGTACCGCCTTTGCTGCATTATAGCCATTTATAGGCATGTCTTCTGTCCCCTATTAGGGAACTCTAAGCTCATCACTCTGCTACTTGATTGTGAATGTCAGCCATTTGGTCTCCAGTGCCCAGATTCCTGGGTGTAAGCAGCTTTACGTTCTCAGAATTTGAAACTACAGTATTTTGATTATTCATGTGGACTTTTCCTAACCCTAGGAAAATAACCTCAGATCCCGAGAAACATTCATTTTTTTAAATAAAAGGGATTCCTGTGGCTAAGGCAGTGTGAGAACGATCGCTGAATGAAATAATGAGTTCACTGGCAGCCTAAAAGTTTTTGCCTGGAGGTAGTATTAAAGTTCATTGACTTGGAGTCTACGGAGAAAGCTCAAATATAAAAAGCATTATGTAATGTTTTGCTTTATAGTAAGGGATGTGCTAATCTGATTTCAAGAAAAAAAAAAGAACCTATATTTTTAAATTGCTATAATACTTTCAAGTGGAATTAATCATCCTTCCAAGACAAACAGATTTTTACAGAATAATAAATACAATATACGACATTGTGCTTATAGTTAACAATACTGTATGGTATTTTTAAAATTCAAGAGGATAGATCTCATATTATGTGTTTTTACCACAATACAAAATTATGCAAAATTAAAAAAAATAATAATAAAATAAAAATAAATAAATAAAATAAATAAATACAATATACAGAAACAACCAGAGGAAGAAGTGGATTCTAGGATTGCTGAAAGTTAAGAATACTTCTTCATATTTAGCAAGTAGCATAGCTGTCTTAGAAGTTACCTGTTGATTAAAGTCCTAAGCTGCATTTCCAGTCTGTTTTATGGGTTCAAAATCATCACTTTTATTGGAAAATCCTCTTAGTAATAAAATCCTAATCCTGCTTTAAATGTTCTATCTTAATTAAAACATCATATTTGATTATCTTAAGACATTGGTTTTTCATGTAGGTTTATAAAATAGAATTTGTCCATATATGTTCACCCTGCCTTCCTACGATAGGATTGCTACAACTCAGAGTAATGAATGAGTTACTTATTAAAATCCAGTATTGTTGTCTCATTTGTTAGAAATTCCTATTTGCCCATTTCTTCTGGTTAGAATTTATTTCTTGTAGCTTAACTCATCTGTGCCATTCATGCCTGGAGAATATATTCTTCTTTGTACATTATTTTTAAAAACTAATAAGGCCATTATAGGATGTACAGACTTTTCCCACTTTCTAAACAGACATTTTCATGAGTTGCTAGAAGGGAACAGTACTCTGTTTACAACCTTCTATTTCTACACTTTTGACTCTTACCCTCTGATCATTTGCATGTAAAATATATTATTTCTTAAGATTTTCCAATATATAATAGCCTTGGTTGTATTCTTTAAATCAATCTTAAAAACACCCTAAAGAAGTTTCTTAGACCTCCAATTTAACATAAATAAAACTCTCTCTTATTTATCCGAAGTCTTTAGTAGAGAGCATTGATATATTTTTCCAGCACTTTCAGATGAAATCAATCTATATTTCTGAATGTGTGTGAGTGAAAGAAAGAAATTATCTTTACTTATTTATATTACAAATGTGGAGGTATACTCTGCTAGAGGATTGGAATACAAAGAGAAAAAACAAACATAGCCTCTGCCATCATGAATTCTGTGGTCTAGTGGGGAAAGGTAGGCACTGAACAAGTCATAGCAATAAAATGTGAAGAGCGTTATGGAAATGAAAGCACAAAGATTTATGAGAAAATACAACTGGTACTGTAACCTGTGCCAGGGGCTATGAAAGGCCTTCCTAGGGTTTTACTATGTAATCAGAGATTTTAAGGAAATGAGAATTTAAACCCAGTAGTTTGAATCTTTAATTAAGACTTGCTTGGAGGGTGGAGAGCTTATTCAGAATACAGATTCCTGGTCTTTTTCTGGAGAGAGAAAAGCTCTGAGCTCCAGAGTGTAGGGACACCAACCTCAATATCAACATGGTTTTGCTCAAGTTTCCATCTATTTGAGTTCTGCTTTTTGGCTTAATGCTAAGATTGTCCCGGGATGAGAATATGGAGAAAGACAGGTGGTGGCTGAGTTCTTGACAGTGCAACCACAGGAAATGATGACCTTTGAGGACACGGCTGTGGATTGTACTCAGGAAAAGTGGGCCCTGCTGGACCCAACTCAGAGGAAGCTGTACAGAAATGTGATACTGGAGAACATCAATCATGTGGTCTCCCTGGGGGTCTCCCCTGTGAAAATCAGATGTGACTTCCTGGTTGATGCAAGGAAAGGAGCTATGGAGGGAAGGAAGAGGATTTACCCGAAGCCAGAGTCCAGACAGGAAGGTCTTAAAAAGAAAGACAGAACTTCCATGCAGAATACCAACAGGACAGAACCATCTAACAGCATGTCAATAGTTAGATTCATGAGGGTGAATCCTGTTCCTTCACATTAGAGTGAAGGGAAATGAGCTAAATTAAGAATGCAGCACAATCACGACTGTGATTTGAGGTGAGAGAAAGTGTGACATCTCAGCTCAAAGGTTTGGATCGTTTGAATTTGGGGAGGAAAGGAATAACCTAAGCTCAAAACCATAACCTGAGTTCTTATAAGAGGGCAAGCAAATAAATATAATCAATATATCAAGTACTTGAAACATAATGAAGACGTCAACGTTAATCAGATAGCTATCCAGCTGACCTGCTACAAAGGAGAAAACTTCTGTACATGAAGGAGAGTAACACACTACATGAATGTTACCAATGTGGGAGACTTTAACTGGAGACTATCAGTGAATGCTTGACATCGAATTCATATGTAGAAAAATAAATGAATGCATGAATGAATGTGAGCAAACCTTCAACAGTCTTTTATTTCCTCAGTAACAGAGATTGCACACTAGAGAGGAGCTCTTTGAATATAATGAGTGTAAGGACGTTGTCACAGCTCAGCATCGACTCAACATGTATTAATTCACACTGAAGGGAAACCCGGTAAATGTAATGAATGTGGAAAACACTTCAGCCAGAGAGCTAACTTTTATTCATACCAGAGAACTCACATAAGAGAGAAAACCTTTGTAATCAATGTGGAAATGCCTTCAGTAACCATTTATTCTTTTAAACAACATGAGTGAATTAACACTGGAGAGAAACCATACAAATGTGATCTATGTGGGAAAGCCTTCAGTTAATGCTCTAACCTCAGCCATAATGAGACGATGCGCACTGGAGAGAAGCCCTACAAATGTAAAGAATTGGAAGAGGCTTAAGCCTCAGCTCTAACCTTTATAGACACCAGAGAGCTCCTCACGGGGATAAACCCTACAGCCTTCAGGCAAAGCCCAAGCCTTGAAGTGCAGAAAAAACTTAGATTAAAACGGGAAAAAAGTGACAAGTCTTTACCAGGAAGAAGCAGCCTGTTAGGAAATACAAGATAATTCATGGTGAAGAAACAATTCAATGAAATAAACATGAGAATCCCTTCTCTCATGGAACAGCTCTGTAGGGTTCACATTAGTCGTGAATGAAAGTCTTCAGTGATTATATATACATTAGTCAACCTTAAAGTTCTCACATTGGGAAGATTCCCACACCTCAAGTCAATGTAGAAATGGAGTTTACGTAACTTACGCTGGAAAAAAAGCTCTATCAAGAACCCCTTAGCACTCTGGGAGGCCGAGGCAGGCGGATTGTTTGAGCTCAGGAGTTCAAAACCAGCCTGAGCAAGAGCGAGACCCCGTCTCTACTAAAAATAAAAAGAAATTAATTGGACAACTAAAAATATATAGAAAAAATTAGCCGGGCATGGTGGTGCATGCCTGTAGTCCCAGCTACTCGGGAGGCTGAGGCAGAAGGATTGCTTGAGCCCAGGAATTTGAGGTTGCTGTGAGGTAGGCTGATGCCACGGCACTCACTCTAGCCCGGGCAACACAGTGAGACTCTGTCTCAAAAAAAAAAAAAAAAAAAAAAGAACCCCTTAGCACACAATTCGACAAATAATTTAGACTTTTGTCTGATGACATATTACTGGAAAAAAATGTAGCATAGAAGTGTAGAATTGTGATGCTTTCTTGGAAATATTGAATATAGAATTTGGTAATACTTAATAAGCAATGAGATAAACCCCTCTTTAATAGATTAGTCCTAGTGAATATGTATGCAGTAAAAGTTGTTTACAAAAAATGTAATCCATTGATATTGATCTTTTTAAAAAACCCATAAAACATTATGCTGAGTACTTGGGCCCTTTTTCTTTAATATTCCATCACTGTTATCAGTTGATCAGTTTCTATTTTTCATACAGCTCTAAACATATATACAAGATTCTGTTCAATCAGAAAATAACTTTTAATGTAACTGAAAAATGTAGAACACAAAGTGATGTGTTCTGTTATGTTAGTGCAGAAATATGTATCTATATGGCAAGGGTGAATGGAAACATGAACAAATATCATGACAGTATCAAATATCCTAGAAGATCTGGAAGCAGGTAGTACACAGGCCCATACTTTATGAAATACCAGAAAACAGACGAATGCCCAAAATTGAGAAATATGATGCATACAAGCACTGAATCAAGTGTACAATATAACTGAAACGTTGAGTACTAGTGGGAAAGAAGATATGAAAGCCTTATATGCCTTTTTCTTAAAGGCAAGGGAAAACCACTGGAGGGTCTTAAGCAGCAGATAACATAGTGAGATTTTTAGAAGAGCACAGTAGCCACCATGTGGAGACTGTTGGCTGGGAGTGGAAGGGAGCAAAACTGGAAGCAGGAGTATCATTTAGGTAACTACCGCAATGACACAGACATGACATGATGGCCTGGACTAAGATGATGACAATGAGATGATGGCAAGAGTAGAGGACAAATTTAACCAAATTGTAAGTCGTATTCTCTACAAGACTTGGAGATTGATTGTTGAGGGAGAAGGAGGACTCAAGGGTGACCTCTTGGTTTCTAGCTTGGAAAACCATCCAGGGTAGATGGAGGTGCCTGTTACTGACACAAGGAATACAGGAGAGCCAGGTTTGGTAGAAAAGGTGAATTCAGTTTTGGAATGTTGAGTTTGTGTTTGTGAGATTTTCAAGTCCAGTGAATAATTGGATATATGGCTATTAGTGATGTTTGAAGTCACAACTGTGGAAGAGATCACCCAAAGAGATTATGTAGTATGTGAAAAGCAGACTGCAGAGGATCAACCCCTGAGAAACACCAAAATAGTGGAATAAGGGGAAGAAGAGGAAACTGCAAGTGAGTCTAAAGGAAGAGAAGACAGGGCCTCAGAAGCCAAGGGATGGTGGAAGTGATCAGCTCTGTCACATGCTCTGGAGAAGCCTTGCAAGCAAGGGACTGGAATGAGTCTGTTGGAGTTAATGATGTGGATGTCATTGGTGATCTTAACGAAGACTGTTCCAGTAGAACAGTGGGCGTAGAGACCAAAGTGCAGAGCAACCAGAAGTGCAGTCAGTACGCGTGAATTCCCTTCCAAAGAATCTCATGGGGAAGGGAGGAGAGCTGTAAGGTGGAAGTTAAAGGGATGCTTGAGTTGAGGAACAGTTTACTGTAGATGGGAAATATAGGAGCACATTGAAAGGATGATGAGAAAGAGCCAGCAAAGAAGGAAGAATTCAGTAAAGACTGGAGACGGAGGAGATAATTGGTAGAATAAGCTGAGGAAAGAGAGGATGAGATCTGGAGCACCTATGTCATTCTTCTGTAAGAAATTGATTCCTAGATATCAAAAATTGTTACTGTGTTCCAGCCTCTAACCATTCATTTACCAAGCATTTATTTAGGGCTCTCTAGGTGCCAGGCACTGAGATAACCCAACAGTTACAAAGATAAACGTGGATCTCAATACCTGGAATTACGGATTTTTTATAAGTTCTTTTAAGTAACACACAAATATCCTAAATACCATTGATCTTATTTTCTCACAACCTTCAGTAAATACTGTTTGGGAGAAGGTAGACTTCTAGTTTCTAACCACAGTAGAATCCATGTTTTAATGTTTATGATCAAAACTGTTGACAAACTTTCAATTTTTAAAAAATCTACGTAACAGCTACTTCCCAATATTTACCTTATCCCATTTTCTTCATCTGATTACTTTAAGTTGTTATATTCCTTAAATCCTTTCTGATAGGCGCTCAGTAAATATTTGTTAAATGTAAAAACACATTAAAGTACCCAGACATCTGAATTTATTGTCACTCTTTCTAACTCCCACATTTGTTATAAAGACATAACAATACATGTGGTGCCCTATAAGACATATTACATGATTTTTAATGTTAAATATAAGCTACCTGATAAAGTCAATAATGAAATATATGTTTGTCTGGCTCTTACAGTAGAATCTTAGATTTCTTCAAATCCTGCTACTAGGGCCAGGGCTTCTTCGCATCCCATAGTTGAAAAGGAAAACAATAATGTTGTTAGCGCAAAGGCGAATCCATTGTGTCAGCTTACGTGAAAGGCTCTCCCCTTCCTAAATCCCACCACTCCAGATCTGGGTGGGTGTACTATTCCAGAAATAGCTGTCCACATTACCTGCATTCTCATGGATCTAGATCATGTCTGGTCCCAAGAAATCCACAGTTTCTTTGTAATGGTCTTTCAGAAAATATGCCTACACTTAACAAAAGTCTATTTGAAAGTACTCGAGTATCAGGATGAATGCCTGAAACTTCATTGTTTATTTTGTATTTTCTTTATAGGATAAAGAGGCACAGCAAGAGATAAAAAAAATAATTGCTTCCTTGAAGAGGTAAATAAAAGAACTTACTCTTCAACAAATCAGATGTGGTCTACTAAAATTTAAACTAATCAAAATTGAGTTTTTATTATCCCTTTTTTCTTTTTTGATGTAAGGGTAAATGTGCTCAGATTTGAAGGTAAAACCATGTTTCTCCAGAATGCATTCCACTAGTAGCACTACAAAACTAATCATGTTATTTGG
>NW_012150063.1:8445608-8448385 GCF_000956105.1 Propithecus coquereli | reverse complement strand
GTCCTCTAGGAATTATAAAGAATATCAAGGAACACTCCTGGTGGATAATAGTGGGACTTGGGACTCATAATTGGAACCTCACATAAGATCTAATCAATGTTCATTTATTTTAACAGAATTTTTATTTGGTCCTTGTAATCAATATGTCTTCAATGGACAAGTTGGTGTCCGTTGATGGGTGATCAGTATAGTAGTTTCTCAATAAGGACCTGACCTAATAGAGGTGTAATACTCTTACCTCAATCTTTAGAATATTAGGAATTTCTGACACATTTGGCAGTTTCTCCAAGAGAGTATTAACAGAGGGAATCCCCATCTCCATCATGGTAATACTCCTTCAAATTAGCATTAACACTCTATTGTATGCACCATCCTAGAGTTATCCCATCATCTCTGTAGTCTTCATCAAACCATATAATCGAAGAATCTATGTGTATCCCTGCCTTCTAAAAGCTGAGTATTTTTCTTGAATGACAGGATTATATGAAGAATATTACACTTACGCCAGGGGATTTCACACGAAGTGAGCCATGTGGGCTCTAGTTTTCTATTGTTAGTTCACTCACCAATCATGCTGGTTGACCTTGGAGAAGACAGAATAGCTGCAGAGTGTTCCTGAAATGAGGATTTCTCCTGCTGAATCACTAAGGCCAAGCTAATGGCACACCCTCCGCTCAAAAATGAAGTACACAAACCGCTACCCTCTCAAGAGACTTTGTACACCACTTTGGAATGGGCAGTTCCCATCCAGAACTTTGAATGTTCAATTTCAAAAGATGAGAGTCAAAACGTATGTTACAATTTCTCATAAAACAGTAAAAGGGTAACTCAGAGTTCTAGTAAAATTTTAACAATTGTGATGTCCATGTAATTGTGATGTTAATTATCTTTCTTACTAGGTAACAAATGGCCTTCATTAGTAACACGAAAATCCATGCCACTTCTCTGTTCTGCCTAAAAGTTACAAAATGCTTTTCATGTGAAAATATTTATATACTTTTGAATTACAAAAAGCAGTAGTAAAAGCTGAAGGAGACCAGCTTTTATACCAGATTTGTCATTTTACCAATAAACAGTTTAAGTGTTGATGTGTAAATGACAAGGGGTCGGAGAACTGTACTGGCTGAGCCAGGATTGGGTTCCAGGCCTTGGAATCTCCAGTCTTCTGCATTCTTTGAGGCTACAGCTATTTACATTTAATTGATTAGAGTCCAATATACCTGGCATAGAATGGGGGCTCTGAAAATCGTAACCCTTACTTACCTGGTTAGTACCTATTCTAAGTGTTTTTCCTATTTTAACATTTAATCCTCACAGCAGCCCTATGAGGAAGGAACGTTTGATATTAACCCATTTACACATAGGGAAGCTAAAGCATGAGATATTAAACACCATGTCTAACACAGGGAGCAGGGATTTAAACTTGGGCGGACTGCCCCAGAGTTCCTGCTATGGTCTGAGCCACTGTGCAATCCAGCCTGCAAATGGGGGAGATTGGGATGTGGGGAGTAAAAGAAAGTGCAAAGAGAGCAGGAAAAAAAGGAAGAGAAAGGAAGAAAGAGAGGGGAAATAAGGAAAGAAGGAAAAGAAAAGGAGAAAGGCAAAGAAAAATCTTATATTTATCTTTTGGATATTGATATACATTTTCTAGTTTTCACATGATAAATTTCCAACAACCTATTTTGTATTTTTCCTTATGTCTTTTTCATATGCCCCCCTTCTCCTCAACCCCCGCCCCCAAGATAAGGAAAGAGAAAAAAGTGAGGGTGAAGCCTGTTTTTAATGATTTGATCTACTTGAGCTGTGTGTGTTGAGAGCACCTCCTTATGGGCTTCATGGCCTGTTGATTGGGCCATTAACAAGAGTAGTTGCTTTCACAATTAAATACAAGGTACATTTTAGAACCATAAAGTTAACATCTTGAAGTTCTGTGATTTGGGAGCTCCCCGGCCTATATTTCACTTTGGATTCTGAAGCTAAATTATAAGGTTGGGTTTTTAAAAATAGTTTTATTGAGGTACAAGTGACATACAAATAACTGCACGTATTTGAAGTATGTAATTTGATAAATTTTGATATATGAATACACGCATGAAACCATCACCACAATAAAGATAACAAACATTTCCATCACCTCAAAGGTTTCTTCATACCCTTTTGTAATTTCTCCCTCCTGCCTCCCTCTGTACCACTGTCCCCAAGTGACCACTGATCTGCTTTCTGTAATTACAGATTGCATTTTCTAGAGTTTTATATAAGTGGAATTATGTATTATTTACCCTTTTTGTCTGACTTATTTCACTCAGCACAATTATTTTGGGATTCATCCATGTTATAACATGTGTTAGTAGTTTATTCCTTTTTACTTTTGAGTGGTATTTCATTACATGGATATACCACAATTTGTTTCTTCATTCATCTGTTGATGGGCATTTGAGCTACTTCTGGTAATTGATTGTTACAAACAAATCTATGAACATTCATATAGAGTCTTCGAATGGACCTATACTTTCATTTCTCCTGAATAAATACCAAGAGTAGAAAGTATGGCAGATGTATGTCTGTAATTTTAAAAAATTGTTGAGTTATTTTCCGAAGTGGTTTTACCATTCTACATTCTCACCAATAGCATGTGAGAATTCTGTTTGCTCAACCTTCTTAACAACTCTGAATGGTCATTCTTTTTAATTTTAGCCACTGCACTAGGCATGCAGTAATATCTGATTTAGGTTTTAATTTGTATTTCTTTAAAGACAAATGATGTAAAGCATTTTTTC
>NW_012150063.1:8444208-8445558 GCF_000956105.1 Propithecus coquereli | reverse complement strand
AAAACTAATCATGTTATTTGGAGAATCTATTTACTGTAATGTCAGTACATAATAATCTATAGACATGTATGCTTTATATTTTTCCTATCAATAAACAATAGCCTTCAGAATATTTCTTTAAATAAAATATTTAAATCAATATAATAAATGAACTCTTGTGAGTATTTTATTGTTTCAATGGAAACTTTATAAAACAAAACAATTTTATTCATGTGAATGAAAAAAGGAAAAATAAGCGAAGAATATGAATGAGTTGTTGGCAGAAGAAGAAAAACAAAAGAAGAAATATATTGTAACTAGTAATCAAAGAAATGTAGATAAAATTACCATAAAATACTACTTTACCATCAAATTAGCAAGGATTTTTTTCTTCTTTCAGGAAACATTCAATGCTGCCAATATTGCCATGAGATAGAACATTTTCATACGGTGTTAGTGGAAGTATATTTTGGTATAAACCTTTGCTAAAACTTATCTAGAGCCTTTAAAAAGTATTAACTCTTTAATCTTATAATTGCATTTTATAGAAATAGTCCTAAAGAGAAAAGTACAATGATTTATGTACAAATGATCATAATAGCAAAAGACTATGTCCAACATTAAGAAAGCAGTTAACCACATTAGAATATGACTACAATAGAGTATCATTTTGGCATTAAAAATAATTAATAAAATGTGGTATATGTATACCATGGAGTACTATTCAGCTACAAAAAACAATGGTGATAAAGCACCTCTTGTATTATCCTGGATAGAGCTGGAACCCATTCTACTAAGTGAAGCATCCCAAGAATAGAAAAATAAGCACCACATGTACTCACCATCAAATTGGTTTTAACTGATCAACACCTAAGTGCACATATAGGAATAACATTCATTAGGCGTCAGGCAGATGGGAGGAGGGAGAAGGGGATGGGTATACACAAAGACAATGAGTGCGATGCGCACCATCTGGGGGATGGACACACTTGAAGCTCTGACTGGGGGGAGCGGGGTAAGGGCAATATATGTAACCTAAACATTTGTACCCCCATAATATGCTGAAATTAAAAAAATTTATATAGGGAAATGCACAGAACACTTTAAATGTAAGTATAAGACAAAATAGTACATATATGTAATCTCAACTGTATGAAGATGCGCACAGAAAATCATCTTGTAGGAAATACATTAAAATGGTGGTAGTTTATATTTCTGTGGAGCTGAATTTTATTTTCTATATTTCCCAATTTTTAATAATAAACAAAAATGAATTTTTTAAAAAATTTGAACTTAACTAACAGTAATCTATAAAGACTCCCTAAACCAGCCTCATAGTACGCGTGGATTCCCTTCCAAAGAATCTCATGG
>NW_012150063.1:8430724-8444158 GCF_000956105.1 Propithecus coquereli | reverse complement strand
TTTTCTTGAAAATTTTGTATAGAATTAATATTATTTCTTTCTTAAATATTTGGTAACATTCACTAGCGAACCCATCTGGGCTTAGAGGTTTTGTTGTTGTCCTTGGGGGATGTTTTTAACTACAATTTCAATTTCAATTGTTTTAACATAGGGCTATTTAGATTATCTTTCTTCTTGAATGAGCTTTGGTAGTTTATATATTGCAAAGAATTTATTTCATCTAAGTTGTCAAATTTATTGACACAAAATTAATAGTATTTCCATATTATTCTTTTATTTTTTATAAAATCTGTAGTGATACCACCTCTTTCATTCCTGATATAAGTAATTTGTGTTTTGCCTTCTTCCTGTTTAGTCTAACTAGAGGTTTATCAATGTTATTGAGCTTCTCAAAGAACTCTTGGTTTCATTGATTTTTCTCTATTTTTCTATTTTTTAAATCATTGATTTTCACTCTAGTCTTTATTAATTTTCTTTCTTCTAACTTGCTTTGAGTCTTATTTGCTCTTTTTCTAATTTCTTTGGGTGGAAGCTGAGGTCATTGATTTGAGACTTTTCTTTTTTTCTGATCTAGGCTTTTAAGACTATAAAATTCTAAGTACTGCTTTAGCAGCATCTCACAAATTTTAATATGTTCTGTGTGAAAAATAATTTCTAATTTCCATTTTGCCATTTTGATTTCTTCTTTGGTCCATGGGTTATTTAGAAGTCTATCCATTTTTCAGGTCTTTTGTTTTTTTTTTAAGATATCTTTCTGTAATTGATTTCTAATTTAATTCCATTGTGGTCAGAAAACATTGTTTGTACGTAAGACTTACGTAAGACTTAAATCTTTTTAAACTTATTGAAACTTGTTCTTTGGCCCAGAATATTTCTATCTTGGTAAATGTTCCATGTACAGTTTAAGAGGATGTGCATTCTTTACAGGCAAGTGTTGTTCAAATCTACCTGCTTTGGTCCCCATAGTCTCAGTGCTGTCTCCTCAGCTCAAGGATATCGCAGGACTCTTTTTGGGTTCACCTTCTATTTACCATGGCTTGGAAACTCTCTCAAGGCAGAGAGCTGGGGCAATTGTAGGGTTCATCTTGTTTGTTACCCAATTCTCAGGGATCACTGTCCTCTCTTTCCTGCTGTCCAATGTCTTGAAAACCATTGTTTCATATATTTTTGTCAATGTTTTAGATTTCAAATGCCAGAAGCTATAATTTTGGAAAGTTGTAATTGTAACATTGTAATATAAAAAACCAACTCCTCCTCACCACACTTTACAGTGCTATAAACCATTATTTTGTAGATAGCAAACTCAAAAGTATTAAATTTCTTGAAACAAGTTTTTATGTTTCAAATGCATCCACTCCATAAAATAAAGCATGTTGAGCCAATTGTACTATGAAATTACTTATTAAATTGGACTTTGGTTCGAGGACTGAGATAACTTGTTTGTCTGTTTTTAAATAGCGTCCTTGTGCTTTGGCAAATAAGATTTGCGTGTGGAAAGTTAAAGTACACTTTTTCTCCTTCTTGAGTACATTATGTTTACACAACCCACTAATTTAAAATTGGGAAACCTAATTGGAAAATTAATCTGCTGAAAATTACATTTGGAAATGGCCTTAGAAATTATTAATGCCTGTAATGGTGGCCCTAGTAGAGCCTTAATTGGACGGTGACTTTCTGTCAGGCAGACTGGCCCCACTATGTTGGTGTCAAATTCATCTGGAGACCAACGTTGACTGTCCTATTTTTTAAAAGGTCCCGGTCATGAAGATGGTGATTTTCCAGCCAAGCCTCTCATCCAGTTATTTATTTTGTCTCTTTGTTTGGAATGTATTTTATTTCCCTCATGTTCTGCAGTCCTAGGAGCTCAGTGCACTTTGCAATTGTAAGTAATCAAACATTTATTGAGCTCGTATTAGGAGGACCATCCAGGAGCCGATCCAAATTTTGCAGGGGGCCTGCAGCTTGCACAATTTGGGGAATCTTTAAGAAAAAGACTACAAAATTACAAATACAAAATTAAGTTTGAAAGTGACTATTTATTTAGAATGAAAAGGTTGTCACGACAAATTATAAAATTTAAAAAGCTGACAAATACCACAAATATCACGAAATCCAGAAAAATAACATATTTGATTAGTATTTATTAACTGTGGAGTATACCTCTAGAGTACTTTCTTCTACATTTTGTGACATACTCTTTGTTCACTCCATCGTATGGCATTAATTTTTAATGTCATTTTGTATTGAGAGGTTACAGGATGAAATATTGGTCTTTCCACCAACACAATTGACTGACATTTGTTTTTTATTAAGGATGATTGAGAAAAGCTCTTCTCGGCCTCGCTTCTTGTTGGTAATGGCACGCAGCGACTTCCTCAGCAGCCCTTCTTCCCAGCCCTGTCTGAGCACGTGGAGCTGGCCCGGATGGCTCTGCCCAGCCTCTGCTCCTCCAGTTCCCCCACATCCCAGCCCCAGCCCTGGGTGGGTCCCTGTAAGCCTCGAAGCCTGAGTCATAGTGGGCCCTGAGCAAGGAACCAAGCAACACCCTGTTTATATCCTTCTCCTTGGGGGTCAAAGCCAGAGTCTGAGCTCAATCCAGGCCCCGGAAACAAGCTGTCATGGGGCCTGCTGATGTAGTGTCTGGAAGCCACCTGCTGGCCATCCCCCTGCCACCAAATCCACCATGGGGTGTGGAGGGGACCCCCACCCCAGGCCAGATGGCTCTCCATGCCACTTTCCTGAGGGTGGGGCTGCTCTTGAGTGGAGCGGAGGGAGAAGAACAGGAGACAGTGCGGGCACATATCCACGCAAGTAAAGTCCTGCGAATAAGAGCAGACTCATACCAGTATCTCCGTCTTCTTCCACACTGCCTGCAGCGTACAGGCCAGAGTCCTCAGCAGGGCTTTTCTGTGCCCCGTGCTCCTGCCTAGCCTGTCTTTCCCGCAGACCCCCAGCACCCCGCCCCCACCACACACGCAGACTGCATTCCAGACACCCTGGAATGATTCTTGCTCAAAACCCACCTGGAGGCCTCTGCCCTTTGCCTTGGCTTCTTTCTGCCTATGGGCCGCCTTCTCCCAAGCCTGCTCCTGGAAATCTCCCTCCCCACTCAAGGCCTGGCTCAAGTGGTGGAAGTCCTGCCACAAAACCTGATCCAAATATCCAGTTGTGCTCTCACCCACCTCAAAGTGCCAGAGCACTTTTTTGTGTCCTCTTTTAGCCTAATCTACCATAAGATCTTCAGCAAAGTGAGAGCCAGCACCTTGTATCATTCACCTTCACATTAATAGATCTTCTGTCTGGCAGTATGTGCTCAATTAACATTTGTTAAACCAAATAAAACAGCTCAAGAAAACGAAAAACATTTCACACGCTCCTAAATTTCCTAAAAGAGTAAAACTTCTACCCTCTGATATGATGTGACAGGGAGAGGGGGAGAGGAAGCTTCAGGAGCAGGGGGAGTGGAGGGAGGGCAGGCACTAGACAAGGCCAGCCCTTAGACTTCAAATCCACGGCGCTCTCCAACTCCCCTAAAAACAGTACAGGTCTGTATATCTTCTACTTTATTTTTTACTATCACAGCCTTCATGGCAGTACAGACCACATACTAGGATTAATCACTGTGGCATTTCTACGACCCAGTTGCTTTCTTTTGCCTTGAAATTATAATTTTTATCCCACTTCTGGGCTTCAGTTTCCAGTCTGTTGTTTTAATAATAAAATAACTTCTACAACACCCCAGTGTGAAACTTACAAAAGATTTAGAGCAGTCGCAGAGGATCAGTTTTAACAACCGGTAAGAGTATTGGAAAAGTAAATGACAAATGATGTTTCTTGCTTTAGAGATCCAGGCCTTATGTGTAATGAAAGCACATATATTATGTTTATAACATGTTAAAAGTTTTCTTTTAAATGCAAAAAAACTCACAGTATAGGGGTTTTTATTAAATTTTTAACTTTTCAAACTGTCACATCTAATATTTCAATGAAAACTTTTTACCTGCTGAAATATGTTAAGAAAATGATACCACCAGCATTTGACCATGGATGAAAGTGTGACAAAGGTTAGATTTGCTGAAGGTCACATACCTAGTTACTGAGAGGGCAGGACTGGACCCAGGTGACTTACTCTCAGCCCTGGCCTGCGCAGCGTGGAAAGAAATTATATTCGGAGCCATATAGTCTTAAACTACTTAAGATTTAATGTCTTTAGGGACTAACTCTTTGTTTTCTTTTTCCTTTGTTTCCATTTTTGTAAAAAGTGCTTAAGGCAACTAAAAAAGATAGACTTCTAAAAAAGAGACAGACCTTGGCATTTGTGTAATTACTAACTTGGCCAGGAACATACCACTATCTCCCATAGGGGGAGAAAATGGTTCATTGGAAAGGAAAGCAGTAATTTAAGACGGGCTCTGGATAGGAAGTTTCATGTGCTATGTAAGATAGATTCGTGGGAATGGTCTCATAAGGTGCCTTGTTCTACTTAGCGGACAAATGACTTGCAGCTTGTCTAGCTTTGTTTCCCTTTTGATTTTGATGTAAAGGTGTGAATTTTCACTGTTACAGAACTGTAATTTACATTTCATAACAAACTTCATTGAGATTATGATCTAACAGTTACAAATCCCCAATTCTAAACTTGAACTGTTCCATTCGGCTCCCTAAATTGGTCAGAGAAATTTGGGGATAAAGGGAAAGTTTATCTGGGTTTTCCCAAACCCACTCAACTCAGTGTCATTGACACCTAGTTTCTTTACAAAGAGAACAACTTCCTGGGCATGCAGAAGCAATAGCTGCACCTCCTGACCTCCCACCTTGGTCTCAAGGCTGGACGTGTGCCCAGAGCAGGAGCCCACCTCAGGACGCACAGAGCCCATGAGGAATGCAGTGACCGAACTCTCCCAGACCACAGAGACCTACACCCCAACTCAAGTTTCCTGTCCAAGGGAAGAGCCAGTGAATTGAGTCAGGTCTCAGAAGAGTCACACAACAGAGCAGACCGTGCACAACAATGGCTCAACCTATGACTCAGCCTCAGTCTGTTTACTAGTACATTTGGTGCTCACTGTTCTAACACCCTCAACAAGTCTCCTCAGAAGTGGCTTACCTGTCCCTGAAACCCATTCATTAGAAAAGGTGACTCGCGTTCTTTTTACATTAACTTTATTGAGGTATAAATTACATATAGCAAAATGTACACATTTTTATCGTACAGTTTGGTTTTTAGAAACTTACACACCAGCATAACCCTTGCCACAGTCAACCTATAGAACATGTGCGTCACTCCCAAAAGTTCCCTTGTGTCCGTTTCCCCTCAATCTCCCACCTGCCTGCACCCCAGCCTCAGGCACCCACAGATCTGCTGTCACTATAGGCTCATGGCTTTTTTAGAATACCATATAAATGGATTCACACACTGTGTACTCTTTCAAGTCTGACTTATTTTGCTGAACATGTTTTGGAGATTCATCTATGAACTGTCAAACTGTTTTTCAGAGGGTTGTACCATTTTGCAATCCCATCAGGTATGTACGCGAGTTCCAGTTGCTCCACATCCTCAGCAACGTTTGGTATGGTCAGTCTCAGTGTTTAATTTTAGCCATTTTAATGAATGTGTCGTGGTATCTTATTGTGGCCTAAATTCACACTTTCCTAACTAATGACGTGGAGCATCTTTCCATGTGCGTATTGAATATCTCCTTCCTTGACTCAATTGTTCTGACTAGCTCAGTGACACTAAATTTTGATAATCCTACAGCCAAAAGCATCTTTGTCAGTTGCTAGTAGATTGTCACTTTTTCTTTCTTGCCTTAACACTGGCAGTACATAAACAAGCGACAGTAGCTCTCCTTTCCCTCCCATCCAAGGGAGAGATCATCAAAACAGACCTTCCTATACAGGAAGTTGAGCAGGTAGATTGAGTCTGTGGTCTTGGAACATTGTTGGAGGATGGGAGATGTATGTCACATGTCACTCCTTCTGTCTTGCTCTGCTATACTTACAGGAACTCTTATTGATACAATCCCAACAACCAGTAATGAGGTCTCTGACCTCTCACAACACAGTCTATGCTTTTTATTTTGCTATTCTATTCTACATTTTTAAAAATTGTTATCTACTCCTTATGGACACATATCCATCCCCTACATGGGTTAAAAGACACCACATCTTATCTTTCTTCTGTGTTCCCATAGGGCTTAATAAATACTTTTAAGGTTGAACTGAATTTGCAATTTTCACTATATAATTAAGAGACAGAGAAAAAGACTTTGAGATCAAATTTACTCTAGATTTCAGCTCAGTCATTTCATGTGAACCAAATTTTTTATCTCCAGGACTTCATGGTTCCTCCTCCAATCTCCTCCTCTTGTTAACAATGTAAAACAAACCACGGTTAGCCTGGGAATTATCTTTATGGAATATATCAGCATGTCATTTTGAGTTTTTTCACCACATGTATTAATTTACAAACAACACATGTCTTGGTTCAGTAAAAATTCGCAGAAAGCCAGACATCCCATAAAGAGAATTTGTCAGTTGAGATGTTTATCCCCCCCAGCTATCTTTTCCCTTTTTATAACTACAAAGAATACTAGTGTTTCTTTCCTTTTTGGAATCATCTGTGGGTCTTTGTGAGGTCAAATTCCTCCCCACCATTGACTGCTCTGCCATGGATGTGTCAGCACCCTCCCTCTGCCTGTGCCAAAAAGAGCCAGGATACTCAGTTTGTGTGAGGCATGACCCAGAGAAGCTGGGCCCAGGTCACCCTCTACCCCTGCCTATGCCATATTTTGGTGGCTGGTGCTGGGGAGCCCGGTTATAGTTGCTTTATTGGAACTGTCTGGTATAGAGAAAGACATTCAGAGGGCCATAAAAATCAGACTTTTTCAGAGGAGAACTTAGGACTTCCAATGATTGATTCTCAGTTAACCAACCTTTTATTAACTCACAATGGATAATCAGAATCCATAATGATGATCCTAAAGCATTCAAGATCCTGAAGTGTCTTCTGCATTATCAAAGAAAGATTAAATATATTGTATGTGATAAACATTAATATTTAAATGAAGTAATTTTATTATAAGCTTCTAAACCCATGGACTCCAAACTTTTTTGATTGCATGCTTTAACCAGTTTTAAAAACTGGTACCCCCAATATATTTATATGTATTCATTTATAAATTATACATATTAATACCCTACTAAAATATTCATGATAAAACATATTCAAATACAGAACATTTTAAAGGGTGAGATTATGTATTTTCTTGATTCTAAAAATTCTTAAAGTAAAAATAAAAGAATGCTTCGTTAACATGATAAAAACTTTTTATCTGAGCTCATCATGCTTACTAACGAAGTATTTAGCAACATTTATGCTGAAGTCAGGGACAGGACAAGATAACACTATCACTGCTATTATTTAATATTGATCTGGACATACTAGCTCTAATAGAAAAGACAAATAAGTTAGAGTACAACATTTGAAAGTAATATATTAACAGAATATAATAAATATCATTATTTATGTTGGCAAATAAACTTGCATGCATGGAAAAACCTGAGAGAACTAACTGCAAACCTATTTTCAACAATAACAGAATTAGTTAATATATAGAAATCAATAGCCATCATAAATACAGATAACAGCCAGTTAGAAGATAAGACTTCATTTACCACAACAGCAAAACAAAATCAAATATCTAGGAATAAGGATAAGAATCATGCCTGATAAACAAGCAGAAATTGAAGGAGTATAAGGGTTTGAACAAATAGAAAGACATACTGTATTTTGACTAGGAACACAGCACACTAAAATTATCAAATATCCTTCAGCTAATCTACAAATTTGATATAATGCCAATGTAAATATCAACAAGATTCTTTATGTCATCTAAGGTTAAATGGAAAAACAAGCAAGAGTAGTTGTGAAAATTCTACAAAGACAAGTATGAGAAGCAACCACACCTACCAGATGTGAAAAAATATACCAAGTTATAATACTCAAAGCAACATTGTGAATGAACAGACACATCTGTGAAACAGAATATAAAGTCTACAAATACATTCAAATACACGTGCAAATTTAACATATGATGAAAGCGGCATGTACAATGATTTACTCAATTAAATGAGGCCCTGGAAGATAAGGAAGGTGGGAGAGAGATAAAGTAACTGGATATATCCAGTTTAATCAGCGAGAAGCAGGAGCATCTTTAGCTCAGTTCTCCCAGAGCACCGTGATGCTCACAGATTCTCTTAAGAGCAATAATTGTGTCTTACCCAACATGACATTCCAAACACTCATGACTGTACCTGAACACACTAAATGTACCGTGGCACAAAACAGTAATAGGTGTATACATTATTTAGCTCTGAATATCACAGTAGGGAAAGATATGCCAAGTAGGAAGGAAATCATAGCTCAGAAGAAACGAGGACAAGTAGGCAAAAAAAAAGATGAGAGGGAGAGAATAGCCTTTCTGGGCACATACTTATGGGAAGCTTGTTGGTGTGGCCCAACTTGAAGCTAAAGAAAGAGGTGCCTATCACAGAGAACCATGAAGATCTCACCACAGAGAGATCCCTGATGTGCCATCCGGGGGCATTCATCCCCTGCGGGAGTACCAGGACCCCAGAGGCATGGGTCTGTGGGATCTTGATAAGCAAAGTGCCTGTTATGGGAATGCTTCCTCCTGCTGTGCTCAGCTCACAGGGTTCTCACAAGAATGACACGAAATGACAAATGTCAGTACACATTGCAAACTCTGATAGGTGGTACCCCATGAAGAAAAATGGTTCACTTTTGAGTTGAGCCTTGTTTGTAACATGCACTCACTTCGCTGCTGTCACCTTTGACTTCCATGGGAGCCCTGGATGACAAGGACTATGTAGATCCAGCAAGAGTCCACATACCCTCCCCTCAAGGGAAGTTCAGGCTGGGAACCACGAAATGAACAGCATCTCCTTGCTGCCCTGTCCAAATACAGGTCCTGGGAAGCAGGTTCCCCCTAGGGGCCTCCTGCTTCATTGTATTTCATCTTGGCAGGCAGCGATGGGTCCTGGGGAACCTGATGAAAGACACAGAGCCCGAGCCAGAACACAGCAGCAGCGAGGACTTTCTGGCACGCAGAGCTCACATCAAAGCTCTGCTCCTCTGTGCTGACATATGTAACTCTTTAGCCGGTTATCACATACAGAGACAGACCCTCGGGTTCCCGCTGGGGAGAAAACAGAGCCAGAGATGTGCTGTCCTGAGTTGGCAAATACAGTGTTCTCTCTGCTAACATCTGAAGGGAAACTGCCCAGGCCGAAAATCCACTGTGCTGACTATGGTGCGAGGATGACCAAGGCTGCCTCGAGTATCCTGGTGGCTTTATTGTCTATTTCCGGGAAAAGATTAGGAAGGGATCAAGAGCAAAGAATGTGGGAAAATGTGCTGCTTTGGCACTGGAGTCCATTTATTTCCTAGAAATGAGGCTTCTAGGGAGAGGCAGCATGCTATATAAAAGAAAAAGCTACTGGACTCGGAACCGGATTCAAATCCAGACCTGACACTTGCTACCTGTATGAACTTAGATAAGTGACATAAGCTTTCTGAGCCTCAGTTTCCTCATCTATAAAATGAGGATAAAACTTTTTGGATTTTTTGAGGAAGATTAAATAAATGTACGTAAAACAATGGGCACACAGAAGAATGGAGACTATTTCTCGGCTTCCCTTCCTGAGGATCAGAGACTCTTCCGGTTTCTCATACCCTCCCCAGACTTTTCCGGGTTTCTTTTTATGCCTGGCTGCACCGCAGCAGTTGCCCACATACAAGAACTTGGTAAATGCTTGTTGATTAATCCCCTGGATTCTGCTCGTGTAATAAACATGTGCAGGAACAGCCTCAGAGATGGGCTCAGTGTCGAAAACCCCAGAAGTGCATGGCAACACCAAAGGAACTTCGTACGAGTCCCGGGAGAGGAGCTGTCATTGGATCCGTCACACAGCAAACTGCCCCAGCACTGCGCTGCGCACGCTCTAGGTGGGGCGTCAGTGCCGGTTTTCTTGACTTAATCGGGTCTCAAAACGTAGTTCAGAACCCTGGTGACACTTCCCTAATCCCCATGTGTGATAGCGTGTTCACCTTCCCGTTGGTTATTGACGGGCTTGAAAGAAACTCAGGGAAGGAACAGACAAACTGCTCGCAGGAGACGGTGTGTGGACCGCTTTGCGCGCGTTGGCTCCTCGGTCCTCCCACGAGGTCACCACGCACATTTTACAGGCGAGGAAAGGCGAGCTCCCTGGGGTTAAACACCTCACAGGGCCTGACAGGGCTAGCGACAGCCTGGGCTGACAGCCACATCCACATCCTTCAGAATGAGATAGTGAGAGGATGGGGATTTTAAAAGGAAAAACATGCGTTCTGTGAGCCCATAAGAGCCCCTGGAGCACAGCGTTTGTTCACTTCACTTGCGACCCTGGCCTCCGGGACTCGGCCACCTCGCTTCCCTCTTCCCACTTCCTCTTCCTTTTCTTCCACTCGCTCCCCATCTAGACCGTAGAGAGGCACTTCCAGGATCCATTTCGGCCAGCAGGAATCTTAAGCCCAGGAGGACGTTGGGGACTTTCCAGCGCAGGGCGTCGCCCTAGACTCGGGAGGCCTCGAGGAGGGGCGCGGCGTCCCCGGGCCAAGCGAGGGGGACGCTGACGGCAGCCTTTCTTTGCACAGCACGTTGCCTCTCACTCCCTTGGGGTGTTTTCGGGTTTTCCCAACAATCAAATGAGCTGAGTTGTGTGTTGCTGGTTCAGTTATCTCGGAACATGGGGGAAAGTGCCAAGGGGAAAACTGATACCCCGGGTTGAGTAAGCTGTTTTCTGGGAAATTCTGAACGTCTCTTGCACGGTTCAGGACCGGTCCCGCTGTCTGCAGCCCCGCCGCGGAGCCGGCTGCGCCGTTGGCGAAAGCCTCCGCTTTCGGAGGTGTGGTTTGCCGCTCGCTCCTATCTCCCCCAGCTGTGCTACCGCCAAACGGGAACCACATATCCTCAATCTTCGCATCCACAGCATCTAGAATAAAGCCTCCCACGCGGCAGGCACCCAGTAAAAGTCTTTTGGAATCAGAATGGAGAGTGGGTTGGTGACACTGGGTGCTTCTCACAGCCCACTGGACTAACAAGTGTGCCGCGCATAGGTGCAGACAGAGACACCTGGATGTGACCAGAAGTGAGGGCCACCGGGTCATTTCTTGGCGTCTCTCATGCCAGCCTTGCCCTGAGATGTTCTGCCCCTCTCAGCACTTGAAGGGCCAAGCCAGCTGTTCCCATTGAGGTGTAGCCCGTGGCAGCCAGTGCGCAGAGTTCCCTTGTGCCCAGCTATGATTTGAGTTTTGCAAGTGACAAAAAAAAAATTATGTATATTTTTTAGTTTGATCTTTTGTACTTACTAATTTTTTTTATTTCAGAATATTACAGGGGTTACATAAATTGCTTTAGTACCGTTTGAGTCAAAGTTATGTGTGCCCATCCCCCAGATAGTGTGCATTGTACCCGTTAGGTGTGAATTTACCCATCCCCCTCAACCTGCTTGATTTCCGATGAACGTTATTTCCGTATGTGTACGTAAGTATTCGATTAGTTCCAATTTAACTGTGAGTACATGTGGTGTTCGTTTTTCCATTTTTGTGATATTTCACTTCGAAGAATGGTCTGCAGTTCCATCCGGGTTAATACACAAGATATTAGTTCACCATTTTTTATGGCTGAGTGGTACTCCATGGTATACATATGTCACATTTTATTAAGCCACTCATGTATTGATGGGCGCTTGGGTTATTTCCACATCTTTGCAATTGTGAATTGTGCAGCTATAAACATTCGAGGGCAAGTGTCTTGTTTATAGAATGTCTTTTTTCCATTTGGGTAAATACCCAGTAATGAAATTGCTGGGTCAAATAGACTAATGGCCAAAAAACATGAAAAAATGTTCAGCGTCTCCAATCATCAGGGAAATGCATATCAAAACCACAATGAGATATCACTTAACTCCAATGAGAAAGACTTTTATCAAAAAATCCCAAAACAATAAATGTTGGCGTGGACGCGGAGAGATAGGAACACTCATACGCTGCTGGTGGGACTGCACACTAGTACAACTTCTATGGAAAGTAGTATGGAGATACCTCAAAGAACTAAAAATAATTGTATTTTTAAGCAACAGTTAAAAGCCAAATGCTAATAAGCACTTCATATATATCATTTGAATCCATATGATCGTCCTGCAAAAAGCAACCCTCATTTTAGGATTGTTCTTTAGGATTTTAGTCATTTGGGATTGTCCTCATTTTACAAATAGAAAACTATGGCTCAGAGAAGGAAAGTTTAACTTGCCTAAGTTCACACAACTAGTGAGTCACAGAAACTGGATTCTAACTCACACCTGGCTGGTTCAAAAGTCCATAGATTGGCAACAAATGGAAAACAACGTGCAATCTTTAGAGCTTTTCTTGAGTGTCCCAGCACTCCATTTTCTCACTTCTTCCTCAGAAGCCACTGACTCTATGTAAGAGACACACTTCCTGCTATCTACACCCCTGCTCCTCTGGGAAAATAACAAAAAGATCTGATCTATCATTTCCTCTTTGATGGGAACATTCACCCTCACCTGGCTATTGTCCTTATGAACTTCTATCTCAACTTACATATGTCACAAGTAAAAGCAAGCAATGTACCTAGCCCATTACACTTTTTTCAGGTCTCGGACATTTTGGGGAAGCTTTAACAAGTCCGTACAGGCTGTGCCTTGCCCACCTGGGATGCAATGTGGTTTTAGTTGGGCAGAAAAGCTGACCTGGATATCCTACCATGGTTCATTTTTTTTAATCAGGGACCATGCTAATCTTCTCTATTTCATTCCAATTTTAGTATATGTGCTGCCAAAAGGAGCGCTAAGGTTCAATTTCTAATAGAACTCCTAGTCACCTCGCTAAGAACTTAAGAGTTGAGAGAAAACGCAGCTCTGCATGAACTTCCACATACATTTCTCAATGTAAAATGAAAGAACCATTTCACTATATGGTTCTTCACAATTGACCTCCTTATCTATGGAGTTGGTATAGTTTTGATATATGTTATCATCTATAGGATCTATGTAAAGACTAAATCAGCCAATAAATATAAAAAGACTGAAAAATCAGGAGTACCCTATGAAAACAAAATGTAAGTTAAAAGATACGAGTTTAAGGAATTGAAATGGGTTCTTATTTAATTTTTGGTGATTGATTATGCTTATGACTTTTATTTACTGTTTTCTTCCTAATGTCCTCTAAAAGAAGCATCAAACTTTGAAGTCGAACAATAATTCTTTATCTGAATCCAACTTCCTGGCTATGAGAGAGATTCATTGGATTGTAGAACTCAAGCTGGGGAACCCCAGAATGGGTGATGCCCA
>NW_012150063.1:8428953-8429259 GCF_000956105.1 Propithecus coquereli | reverse complement strand
TTCTGGAAATTAGTCCCTTGTTGAACAAAGAGTTTGTAAAAATTTTCTCCCATTCAATAGGTTTTCTCTTTCTCTGTTGATTGTTTCCTTTGCTGTGCAGATGCCTTTTAGTTTAGTATAGGTTTTGCTGCCTGTGCCTTTGAGGTCTTAGCCATAAAATCTTTGCCTGGACCAGTGTCCTGGAATGTTTCCCTATATTTTCTTCTGGTAGTTTTATAGTTTCAGGATATTCATATTCTTGATGATCCTCTATAGACATTTATGAACCTAGCTAAGGAGGCTTATTCCTCAGACAGCATCTCTTTC
>NW_012150063.1:8416095-8427328 GCF_000956105.1 Propithecus coquereli | reverse complement strand
AAATATCTTTTAAATTTTTGCTCCACTTTAAAGATACGGAAACTAGATATCATAGATGATGGACATAGTTCACTTGAAAAAAGCCACTCAAAATCGCAAAATGGGGAATCATGGTTAAGAAAAGACCTTAAGCTTATATTGCAAGATTGATGACTGAATGTATATTTGTGTTTTTAGTTAAAACACGTATTTAAGAAAAATGTGTATTATTTTTTAAATGATTCCCCAGTTTGTTTTCTCAGTTAATTGACTGTTGGGAGAGGCAATCCGCAATGGGACCCAAGCGTCCCTGTACGCTGAGTATGCCAAGAATGCAAGGCCCTGACCACTCTTCACTCAGACACTTCTCAGAATTTTATTTGTAGTGAACAATATTAACCAGAAACAATATCTCCCCACAAAGAGTAGGACTGCTTATTGCTCACTATAATAGAGGTAGATTCTTCGAGGTGTTCTTCAGCTATGACACAAATCTGCTGCATGCACAGTATTCATCTGGGCTCTTCCACTTGTCCCTGTGGAACTTGGGGGCATGAGGAACCAGCACCAGTATCATGCTCATGGTGCTTACCGTGCTGTGACTAATAAAGGCCTTTGTCTCTGGCCTGGGAGTCTCATGTCTTCTGCCATTTCTGAAACAACAATCTGTAAGCAGGGTAAAATCCAAGACTGCCCAACTACAGCCCCTGTTTCTTGAGATAACGGGGCTCCTACTGGTCTCACAAACTTGAAGGCCTCTTTAAGTATAAGCAGCAGGTTCCTGCGGACTCACAGAGACTTATACTCCATCTCAAGGAGTCTTGAGTCTTCCGCATCCACCGTCCCCTCCTGTCTGCTTTGCTGCTCCGAGGTGCAATTCTCTGTCTTTTGGCTCAATCTGCAGCTCCAGGCATGGGTACCTACGCATTATGGATCATCTTCTGTCTTCCTTGCCACCTTTCTTTGGGAACATTTCTTCAATATTCACCGGCTAGCTCCATGCTGCCAAACTACCCAGTGCATGACCCTGGACAACTCACTACTGAGCCATCTCTCCTCAAGCCCACACCTCATGTAGAATACAGTACAGTATGTGCTCCATAGACAAGGGCTCTGCACCCTTCACAAAGGACGGGGAGACAAAGGGCTCCAATGTTCAACTAGGAAATTCTTTGGGTATCATAGTATATTTGTAAAATCAATAACATACTCGGCAAGTTACCAGAAAATTAGGTACCGCAACCATATAGTACATCATCTGTTTTGTATTGCAAGCATTGCTTATTATACTTCTGAAGTGTCTCTCGGATCCACTCCTTCCCCATCCCCTGAGTGAGGCCAGGCCCATTCCACTTTCTCTCTTGCCTAGATGACCCCACAGCCATCCCCGTGATGTCTGTCCACTTTCACACATTCTTCTCTCTGAACCATTGCAGTAAGACTCACCATTCTAAAGCACTTGCCTACTTCAGTTCCTCCTGCACTACCCACCCTAGGGTCCCACCCCAGATTTTTGGGGAAAAAGATCTAAATTCCTCAACCCAGCATGTACCTTTTGTTGCTTGCCTCAAATCTACCTTCCCAACCTCACCCTCACCCCATATGCCACAGCTGCACCCTCTGTTAAAAAGTCTTTGGCTTTCAGAACCAGAAAAATAAAACCCTGACTCAATTGTATGAGGTCTATCCAGAAACTATCCAGCCTATTATATTAACAATAGCTGCACAGGCTTCATCTTCTATAAATGAGGACATTAATTCATCTCACCTGGGAGGGAAACCAGAAGTGTAGAAAGCTCTGAGTTGGTTTATTCAGTGGCCTGATGACCTTGTCAAGGACAGAACCACTGCATTTCTTCCATACAGTCATTCTTGGAGTGTCAGCTTGGTCCTCAGGCTGCCTCCCCTCTTGGCTACAAGATCGCTAGAGCAATCACATCCAGACACTGTAACATTCTTTAGAGGAGAACAGACTGTCTCTTACTTGTGTTTCTTTTTAAGAACAGTGAAACCCTCCAATAGATTCTCTTCTTGCAACTCGTCACCAAACTGGATTGCATGTGCCTGTCTAAACCAACTACTGCAAGGGAAATAGGAGTGCTACGATTGGTTCAGATTTACCCCTGAGCTGAGACAGAATCATCTCCTCTGAAGAGTGGATACCTGAAAAAAAATGAAGCTTCCGTTAACAGGTAAGTAGGGCAGTGAATGTTGGGTAGACACCAACACACACACAAATCCGCACACAGTCAGATACATACCCACACACTCCACGCAAATGCACACACATACTCCCTATCCCACCTAGATGACTGCCACCCCCAAGCACATCATATTAATTCATCCAGCAGATATTTACTGAGCACACATGAGGTGGCAGCACTGTGCCACGCACTGAGGGTCCAGCAGGGAACATGCCCTTTCATCCCTCAAGGCCTTGTCCGGAATCTTCTCCTCCTCTCTGCCCAATATTGTGTCTCTCTGGCCAACCCCTAAGCATCTTTCTAGGCTCAGTTCATATGGCATCTCCTCCGTGGAGACTTTCCTAACCCTCATCTCCCCACAATCCCCAGATGAATTACGTGTTTCTTGATCTTCGTTCCCATAGCACTTCCTACACAACTTGGTACAACGTCCATCACACTGTGTTGGGGGTGCTTCAGTGTGTTGCCTCAAACAGAAAATGAATACCTCTGAATCAGGGCATGTGTTCGTTTTTATAACGGTATCTAACAGTGCGTAACAGTGTTTAGAAACATAAACTAGATGCTGAATAAACGACGGCCTGATTGATGTGAATGTATATAAAATGATACTTGATTTACTGTGCTCTGCACGTAGGAACATAAAAGAATTCTCTGAAAGACATTTCAGAGTGTCCCATGTGACTGGATTAAGAGGATGGATTTTGTTTGATTGGTTGCATTATTTTAGGTTACATGTAAGAATTGTGAAACTATGGAGTACCCTAAATGATATAAAATTATGGAGACCAAATTAGGAAGAAAAAAAGCATTAAGCATAGGTTTCAAGTCCTAAAGCTACAACCTTTTTTTTTTTTTTTGCAATTTTGTTTTAGTTGTGTTATTATACTACTTGAATCTGAATTTTGCCTTCCATTTAACTGCCATATTTGTGCTCTGGTCTATGATAAAATACCTCCATTTTCAAACAATCTAGAAAGTTGCTTTTGTGAAAAATGTCTTTGACCTGTTTCTGCTCCCTAGTGCCTCATTTGGGGTCTTGGCTTTGTGGGTTCATGTCCCCCTGTGAAGCAGCACTGGCCTGCCAGGGCTCTCACACTGCCCAGGGCCCTTCCAGACAGAGGCAGAAATGATGCATGTGGAGGCACTTTGTCAACCGTAAAGCACTTTAGAAACAAGAGGAAGTGGTTCCCATGATTAGTTAGTGCTGTGAGAAGTTGACAGTGTAGACCAGGGTTGGCACACTTTTTCTGTAAAGGGCCAGACAGTAAATATTTCAGGCTTTCCAGGCCATGTGGTCTTTGTCACAACTATTCAACTCTGCCATGGTAGTATTAATACAAAAGCCGCCACAGTCCATAAATACACAAATGAGTGTGACTGTGTTCCAACATAATTTTACTGAAATTTGTGTTTCATAAAATGTTCATGTATCATGAAGTATTATTCTTCTTTTGGTTTCTTTCAGCCATTTAAAAATGTAAAAATCGTCCATAGCTCACAAGCTGTACAAAAACAGGTCGTGGACTAGACTTGGCCCACGGGCTGTAGTTTGCTCACCTCTGGTGTAAACCAGAGAAGAGTCATCTACCAAGACCGCTGGTGGCCAGTGGAGCCCAGTGAAGCTGTCTGAACAGTATCAGAGTGACCACTCGGGAAAGTATTCAACTTGTAGTAGCAGCATTAGAGAGCCACGTTAACTCTTGGAAATTTGACTTTTTGCTTTAGAAATAATTGTGCTCCTCATGTGCCTTGTTCTCTTCACCTGAGTTTATTCTCCACTGGGGCTGCTGGCTCCTCCACCTGTGGGTAAAGGCCAGGTCAGTACGAGGCAGCCCCGTAGGCTAGAGGAAGGAAAATCTCAGGTATCTGAAAAATCACGTTCAATCACTCATCATCCCTCAGCGTGGCTCTTTAGGTCATGGCTTCAAGCTTTGCCCTGCAAGAAGCAGCAGTATGAGAAGAGCTGCTTTGGATTGCAATTCCAGCCTTGGAGGGGAAGGATTGTAGCAGAAGCCATCCAGATTCTGTTAGTCCCTGCTGGCTTTTCTCAGCTCTGCTCAAGCAGGGCACACCAGGACCAGAAGCCTTTGTTTGCAGATGTGGGGGCTGCTTGTCCCAAGGCAAAGGTGAAGGCGAAGCCAGAGAAGAATCCTAGAGCCATGGGAACTGTAGCTTTGAATCTCCTTGTTCAGAGGTAACTTTTCAACCGGAATATCACTTTATGTTGGTCTCTCCTTTAATCCTCTCAAGATGTATGGCGTGTTCTGTGCTTCAGACCTGAGGCAGTGGGAAGTTTTCTGTTTCAGACCCACCTCCTCCAAGAAGCTTTCTTTGATTTCCTATCTTGAACTGGAAAATGCAAATCTCTTCTTCCCTTAAATTCCTGAAGCACTTCATTTGTGCCTACCTAAGGGCTCTTGTATATATATCTTCATATTATATTTATCTTCAGATTCACAAGGCAGGGGGTGCTGAGAGAGCCTATGGGGTAGGCTAAGTGTTATATAAACAGGGGGGTCATGGCAGGCTTCATTAAGGAGGTGAGACCTGAGCTCAAGCCGAATGGAGATGAGGGGCTTGGGCAAAGAAAGTGAGGAAGGTGCTGACCTCTGCAGAGCCAGGGGCAGGTCTCTACGAAGGCTTGAACGCCCTCACACGTTGTCACAAAGAAAATGAGCCCTGGTGGGGCACTGAGGAGGAAGGACTGTTACTATTTTCATTTTTTGTTAACGAAGCCTTGATAGATGTTTCCAGAGACATCTCTTGAAGTTAGAAATTAAAACAAGATGGTAAACAGGTTCGCCCTGTTTTTGTAGCAATAGGTTCCTGGAAACCACGTTGGAAAACACACAGTGAAAAATCAACCTTATTCTTCCACCGCTTTGTGCAGCCTGTGTTTCTCCACTTTTTTCCTCGAAGTCAGTGCCAAGCTCTAGGATGCCAACTGGATCTGCTTGGGAGCTGTGGAAATTGCAGAAGCAGAGTCTCAAATTTAAATGGTGGTTGCTGGGAAGGGCAGGAAGAGAACGGAGGTGGCCCTTTGGCCTTCCTGAACTGGAGCCGCAGAGAAATGTGCACAAAGAGGGTCACAGAGGAGGCGCAGGAAAGGGCGAGGGCGGAGTAGCCTGTGCTCCACGAGCATCCGCCAGGTGCGGGGGAGCACTAGCAGCTTTGCCTGATGCAGCGAGGGGACTGGATGGCATTCTCAAAGCTGGGTGTCACCTGACTCCTAGCATCCCAAGGCCTAGATACAATAGCAAGAGCCCTGGGGTGAAACAATAAAGCCAGACACAGAGCCAGGAAAGCAGGCTGGGCGCGCAGTACAACACCAGGGGATGGGAGATCTGAAAACAGGAACACGAGACTGCCCACTCTTCTTAGCAACCTCAAGGATTAGGGTGGATATCCTTTCGATCAGTTATAATAAAAGTTCCATTAAAGGCCAGAGGTAGAGTCTATGAAATATTCCAGTAGAAGATCCATTAAGGGCTGCAAAGAATCAATCTGGAGTCCTTTGGCACACATAAAATTAAAGAATCAGCAGGCCATTATACTTTGTATTTTAAAAGACATTGTTGAAAAGTATGTTAGCTTCAAGAGCCCGCTCTCTGGTTATTCAGGAATTGCTTCAGTGCCCCAAGGGAACATTACTGGGAATGAGCTTAGGAGTCAACGGCAGGGAAGGGTCTGGACCACACTAATGCCATTTGGCAAAACTAAAGGCCAACACTGACTAAGGGCCTGCCTGCATCCTCTGACATGGAGTGTGCTGAGATTATTTTCCTTCCAACTGCCCTGATTTTGTGACTATAAAATCAATTTAAGGGACTGCAATCAGCTTTTTTTTAGGTAATTAATTTATTGTCTAATAACTCAGTACCTGTATTTTCTTCACGTAGATGTAAGAGGATGCTTGTCCTCAATGCCCACCCCTCGGGGTTGCCTCTGTCAGAAAGGCTTCCTTGACTACTCATTCTAAATAGTCCCCCCAACACACACACACACACACACACACACACGCACACACACACGCTGCTTTGATTTATTTATTTTAGACAGAGTCTTGCTTTGTCACCCTGGGTAGAGTGCAGTGGCATCATCATAGCTCACTGCAGCCTGAAACTCCTGGGCTCGAATGATCCTCCTGCCTCAGCCTCCCCAGTAGCTGAGACTACAGGCATGTGACTTGATGCCCCAGCTAATTTTTCCATTTTTAGTAGAGATGGGGTCTGGCTTTTTCTCAGGCTGGTCTTGAACTCCTGACCTCAAGCAATCCTCCTGCCTTGGTCTCCCACAGTGCTAGGATTACAGGTATGAGTCGCCATGTCTGGCCTGATTTATTATCTTTATAGCACTTATAATTAACTGAAATCTTATTTCTTTTTCTCTCCTCCCACCCATCCCATTAGATTATCAGCTCCATGAGCTCAGGGTCTGGGTGTCTCACTCTTTGTTATAACCCTGGTGCCTAGAACAGTGCCTACCACCTAATAGGTGCTCAATTAACACTTATGGCATTGAATTAAAATTGCCTTGGTTGGGAGGTTCCAGCCCATGGCTTTAGCTGCTGTTGCTCATCTCCAAGGCTGATGTTCTACTTCCTGTTTTGCCACAAGAATCTGGCACCACCCTTTCCACCCAGCAGCCTGCAAGGACTTCAACCAGGCCATAACCCTTGCTCACTCACACTTCCATATGCACAATATTGTTCATGGCAAGAGTGCTGCGACTCAGTCCCTGCTTTTCAGTGACTACCATCTAATACAGTAGATACAATGTAAACACAAACAGGGGTACAGAAGTATTGAAAAATCAGCATAGATGTCTCTTTTTTTTCTTGATTAAAAAAAAAAAAATCTATGTAATGCATTATCTCTCCCAAGAAGAGATAATTCATTTAAAAATAAAGAGGTCATGCCATGTGTTGGTGGGGAAGTAGGTCCCGGGCAACCCACATGCACAGCTGATGGGCATATGAACTGGTCTGGCATTCTGGAGAATATGGTGCAGTATTTAAATTGTGTACGCATATAATTGCTGACCCAGCACTTCTAATCGTGGGTATGGCATATATTACAAATTGTACATAGGTCCACAAGGAAACACATACAAGGATGTTCTTCGAAGCATCATTGGGGGGCTCATAAAGTTGGAAGCCACCTGGGCATCCCTTGCCAAGAGAACAGAATAGAGAAAACACAGTGGCTGGCTAACGCGGAACACTAGGCAGCAGTCAGAAGCCAGGAGATTACACAGGGGTGGGACTTAAAAATACAATGCTAAGAAAAGATTAAGCAACAGGATAAGCTATGTACAGTACTTACCTAAATTAAAAATACATGTATGCAGAACAGTAATACAAATGTTGCTGGAACACACAAACAAAAAGTAGACATTGTAATGGTCACTCATTGAGAGACAGAGTAACAAAAGTAGACAAATAGGAAGAAAAACAGAATTTTTTTTTTTTAAAGAGGCTGGCTGATTTTTCAGGCTTGCGCAGTGACCGTTAGCCCTGACCCAAAGGGGTGTGTGTTGATAGGCATCTGCTGTTAACACCGTGTGTTGTTTATGTAGCACACAGCAGCCCTCTCTGCTTCCTGTGCCCTTTGCGTGCCTTGCTGCTTCTCCCTCCCTCTGGCTGGTGCTCAGGGGCTCTGAGAGACGGAATGGCTCTGACCCGCCAATGCTCCAACACCCAGTACAGTGCACACCAGCCTACGGACGGCCTTGGCTCAGACAAGGATCCCTGGTCCACACAGGTGCTAGGACAGAGGATTTAGGAGTATAAGACAAAGCATGAACTTTTTTTTTTTTTTTTTTTTTTTGCATAAGGAGCAGCTTGAGGGGGCTTTTCTCAGAAGAGGGCAGTCCTGTCACACATTGCAATGTCAGTTACTCCCTGGCTATAGGGTGGAATGTGTCCTAAACAAAGGAGGTAAATTACTGTGAAACTCCAAGGATCTTAAGGTTTAAAAAATGGCAGGCTGGGAAGTGACAAGCTATCGTATGAAGACAACAGGCTTTAAAGCCAGTCTATCCTGTAGGAAAATCCAGACGATAACACGTCGAAATGTATAATTTGGGTACATTACCTTATCGCCTCCTTCACAAGATTGTTGTGCAATGGTGCATTAGAGAGTTTAGCACAGTGATCCAAAAATCCCAAGTGCTCAGCCTATTTTAGTTCCATTTCTTCCCCTCACAGCTGACACATGTTGGAAAGACCACGGCGTTCTTCCTCAAAGCCTGTATGTAGCTTAGCGCACAAAGGAGCTACAAGCATAAGCCATTACCTTTATCTTGCCTATATGTATTTAAACTAGATTATTTCCCTCCAAAATTCCAGGTTAAAAAGAATTGTTTTTGAATGTGTTTGAATATATTTAATTTTTTTTCTGCTTTCTCTTCCTGTTTCTGAGAATTATAACTCATAGTCCCAAACTGGAAAGCAAAGGCTGAGAGTTACTGAGCCAAAGGAAGGGAGAGTTGCCAGCCAGTTAACTTCTACAGCACTTGTGCAGAAAAGCGGACTGGCTCCGAGGTCGAAGAAACAATCTCTGAGTTTCCAGTGACCGCATCTGTCTTACGTCCAAAGCTGCCTTCACTTCCCACCCTGCACTCCAGCAGTCTCCTCCCTTGGATTGATTGGGTAGAATCCAATTCTGCTCAACAGTTTTGCAAAAACTGACCCCAATTATGATTTTTTAAAAAGGAATCTTTTTCCCATGAAAATATTTCCTCCACTTGTTCTGTTCTGTATGACCATTTCCAAGGTCCTATGGTGCTGTATCTAGAAAACAAGTGAGTATTCTCTTAAGCCAATTCACAGCCATACCTTTGGGCTGCTAAAGTGATATTCCCGAGCCAAAGTATCAGTGACATTGTGTGCACTTTTTACTTCCCTGTATTTCTTTTCCTGTTTTCACAGTAATAGGAGCTAAAGTCTAGAAGAAATAAGGGCCTTTGGTAAAGCATGGCATTGTCATCTGTTAGTGTGGGGCAGCAAAGGCCCGGAGACTCGTGGAATGGGCCTTGTGAAGTCGAGTCTTTCTGCCAAGTAAAAGGTCGGCAGAAAAATATTTCCACATAGTACATTACAGAATACTGGCGCCCATCCCATAATATTTTATTGGACATTAATTGTACTTATTAATTAAGACAATTAACTAACTTTTACTCAGAGAAAGGACTGGTGTGCTGCTGAGGGGAACAATGTGTACATCTTTTAGATGAAGCAGAAATATTAGATTAGCATCTTAAAGTCTCAGTCTACACAATCTTTCAAAATTGCAAATTAATTCTCATCTTGCTTGATTTTTTGCCATTGAAATTTAACTTCTATGTTGGTTCTTATAAATGCAAAATACAGAGATCAGAAATTTGGTAGAAAACTGGATGCTGAACGCCTATATTTAAAAAAGCAAGCAGGCTAAAATCTAGACTAGCCAAATAAAATGTTTACGATGCAATATTTTAATTCAAGAATGCACAGTAATCGTTGAAATAAATTGATGCATTAGACTATATTTGCTGCAACATAAAATGAAACTTCATAACAAGATTATGAAAGTGATTTTTATTATTTTGGTAATGCTGTCCAGTATATGTAAGATATAGATTTGTTTTAAATTTGGTATATCAAACAGTAAAAGCTACATCTTAATGCTGTTTCCCTAGAATCTATTTCGATTACAATTATGTACTGTAGCTGCTATATATATACTTAAAGCATACAGGGTAAAGCACAAAACTAAGAAAGGTTAAATAAGGTTAAATAAGAAGTTATCCTTGAGTTATAAACATCTACTAAAGTAGTAGTTGTATACAGCTAAAAACATGCAAATTAATATATAACGCTATGTAACTATTTGTTCTAATATAGATCTAGTATGAAAATATTAAGGCTGCAGTAACATTTCACAGGTAAAGGCTAAGTTCTGGGACATGAAAGCTTTTAGATAAGCCACAAAACAAACCTGAGACATCTTTCTGTTTTGGAAATAAAAGCAATTTTTCTTACAAAGTCAAAGCTTTATTTAATGAGGCATTTAATAAACAAAATAACTATTGCAATAAACTGGAGTAAAAGTGCTGACTTTAATGGCAATCAGTAATACATTCTATCTCTAGTAGAAATACAACGAGGTTTTCTGGTTAAGCCAATCTTCTGATTACTGTAGCCGCCAAATTCGGTTGTTTTTGTTCACTTTTGGTTGTTTTCCTTCCTTAAATTGTGTTATAAACATGTTAACTAAGCCAGGTAACCTCCAAGCACCTACCTTACTTTTTTCTATGTAAGCACAACTTTCTTTTTGCCACAAGCATCAGATGACGACTGAGCCTACATACATGAAAACAAATAATAGCACATCTGGACCTGGTTGACTTAATGAGGCATCCAGATTGGTACATGATTATTTTTGCTGTTACACATCTCTCAATCTAAATAAATGAACTACCGCAGCCCAAAATCACTGTCTCAGCCCTGCCGGGGTGTAACATTTTAGAATGCCCAGCGACAAAACATGTAAATGTACTGGGCAAGCCTGATGTCTATAGTTGACTTCAGTACCTTTAAAAAATATTGGCACCAATTTTTCATATTCAAGAAGCAAACCTATAAATCTTTTAAGTAAAAATTACATAAAGTTTTATAATAAAATATTCCAAACTACAAAACAGTCCTGCTATATTGTAGAAATTTAAAAATAGACTATTTGAGATTTAACACTACTGTACCAAACATCTTTTTTCTAAATGTTTATGATTTGAATTTTGTGCTCCAAATTAATTAATTTGGAATGGGGAGGAGGGGGAATGTTTAACCATGTTTCCTCCCTTCCATTCTGCTCTCTTTTCTCTTACCACCCACAAACACAACCATCATACAAGCCTTTCTTTGTGATTTTGATACAAAGATACCACAAAGTTTAATAAGATGTAACAAGAAGTAAGCTGGCAGGACACTGCAGAACTTTCTTTGCAAGTTTAATTGTAAAGAAAATTGAAACTTACAACTTCACTTTGTACTTCTGCAATTTTCT
>NW_012150063.1:8373009-8416045 GCF_000956105.1 Propithecus coquereli | reverse complement strand
AAAGGCCAACACTGACTAAGGGCCTGCCTGCATCCTCTGACATGGAGTGTGCTGAGATTATTTTCCTTCCAACTGCCCTGATTTTGTGACTATAAAATCAATTTAAGGGACTGCAATCAGCTTTTTTTTAGGTAATTAATTTATTGTCTAATAACTCAGTACCTGTATTTTCTTCACGTAGATGTAAGAGGATGCTTGTCCTCAATGCCCACCCCTCGGGGTTGCCTCTGTCAGAAAGGCTTCCTTGACTACTCATTCTAAATAGTCCCCCCAACACACACACACACACACACACACACACGCACACACACACGCTGCTTTGATTTATTTATTTTAGACAGAGTCTTGCTTTGTCACCCTGGGTAGAGTGCAGTGGCATCATCATAGCTCACTGCAGCCTGAAACTCCTGGGCTCGAATGATCCTCCTGCCTCAGCCTCCCCAGTAGCTGAGACTACAGGCATGTGACTTGATGCCCCAGCTAATTTTTCCATTTTTAGTAGAGATGGGGTCTGGCTTTTTCTCAGGCTGGTCTTGAACTCCTGACCTCAAGCAATCCTCCTGCCTTGGTCTCCCACAGTGCTAGGATTACAGGTATGAGTCGCCATGTCTGGCCTGATTTATTATCTTTATAGCACTTATAATTAACTGAAATCTTATTTCTTTTTCTCTCCTCCCACCCATCCCATTAGATTATCAGCTCCATGAGCTCAGGGTCTGGGTGTCTCACTCTTTGTTATAACCCTGGTGCCTAGAACAGTGCCTACCACCTAATAGGTGCTCAATTAACACTTATGGCATTGAATTAAAATTGCCTTGGTTGGGAGGTTCCAGCCCATGGCTTTAGCTGCTGTTGCTCATCTCCAAGGCTGATGTTCTACTTCCTGTTTTGCCACAAGAATCTGGCACCACCCTTTCCACCCAGCAGCCTGCAAGGACTTCAACCAGGCCATAACCCTTGCTCACTCACACTTCCATATGCACAATATTGTTCATGGCAAGAGTGCTGCGACTCAGTCCCTGCTTTTCAGTGACTACCATCTAATACAGTAGATACAATGTAAACACAAACAGGGGTACAGAAGTATTGAAAAATCAGCATAGATGTCTCTTTTTTTTCTTGATTAAAAAAAAAAAAATCTATGTAATGCATTATCTCTCCCAAGAAGAGATAATTCATTTAAAAATAAAGAGGTCATGCCATGTGTTGGTGGGGAAGTAGGTCCCGGGCAACCCACATGCACAGCTGATGGGCATATGAACTGGTCTGGCATTCTGGAGAATATGGTGCAGTATTTAAATTGTGTACGCATATAATTGCTGACCCAGCACTTCTAATCGTGGGTATGGCATATATTACAAATTGTACATAGGTCCACAAGGAAACACATACAAGGATGTTCTTCGAAGCATCATTGGGGGGCTCATAAAGTTGGAAGCCACCTGGGCATCCCTTGCCAAGAGAACAGAATAGAGAAAACACAGTGGCTGGCTAACGCGGAACACTAGGCAGCAGTCAGAAGCCAGGAGATTACACAGGGGTGGGACTTAAAAATACAATGCTAAGAAAAGATTAAGCAACAGGATAAGCTATGTACAGTACTTACCTAAATTAAAAATACATGTATGCAGAACAGTAATACAAATGTTGCTGGAACACACAAACAAAAAGTAGACATTGTAATGGTCACTCATTGAGAGACAGAGTAACAAAAGTAGACAAATAGGAAGAAAAACAGAATTTTTTTTTTTTAAAGAGGCTGGCTGATTTTTCAGGCTTGCGCAGTGACCGTTAGCCCTGACCCAAAGGGGTGTGTGTTGATAGGCATCTGCTGTTAACACCGTGTGTTGTTTATGTAGCACACAGCAGCCCTCTCTGCTTCCTGTGCCCTTTGCGTGCCTTGCTGCTTCTCCCTCCCTCTGGCTGGTGCTCAGGGGCTCTGAGAGACGGAATGGCTCTGACCCGCCAATGCTCCAACACCCAGTACAGTGCACACCAGCCTACGGACGGCCTTGGCTCAGACAAGGATCCCTGGTGCACACAGGTGCTAGGACAGAGGATTTAGGAGTATAAGACGAAGCATGAACTTTTTTTTTTTTTTTTTTTTTTTTGCATAAGGAGCAGCTTGAGCGGGCTTTTCTCAGAAGAGGGCAGTCCTGTCACACATTGCAATGTCAGTTACTCCCTGGCTATAGGGTGGAATGTGTCCTAAACAAAGGAGGTAAATTACTGTGAAACTCCAAGGATCTTAAGGTTTAAAAAATGGCAGGCTGGGAAGTGACAAGCTATCGTATGAAGACAACAGGCTTTAAAGCCAGTCTATCCTGTAGGAAAATCCAGACGATAACACGTCGAAATGTATAATTTGGGTACATTACCTTATCGCCTCCTTCACAAGATTGTTGTGCAATGGTGCATTAGAGAGTTTAGCACAGTGATCCAAAAATCCCAAGTGCTCAGCCTATTTTAGTTCCATTTCTTCCCCTCACAGCTGACACATGTTGGAAAGACCACGGCGTTCTTCCTCAAAGCCTGTATGTAGCTTAGCGCACAAAGGAGCTACAAGCATAAGCCATTACCTTTATCTTGCCTATATGTATTTAAACTAGATTATTTCCCTCCAAAATTCCAGGTTAAAAAGAATTGTTTTTGAATGTGTTTGAATATATTTAATTTTTTTTCTGCTTTCTCTTCCTGTTTCTGAGAACTATAACTCATAGTCCCAAACTGGAAAGCAAAGGCTGAGAGTTACTGAGCCAAAGGAAGGGAGAGTTGCCAGCCAGTTAACTTCTACAGCACTTGTGCAGAAAAGCGGACTGGCTCCGAGGTCGAAGAAACAATCTCTGAGTTTCCAGTGACCGCATCTGTCTTACGTCCAAAGCTGCCTTCACTTCCCACCCTGCACTCCAGCAGTCTCCTCCCTTGGATTGATTGGGTAGAATCCAATTCTGCTCAACAGTTTTGCAAAAACTGACCCCAATTATGATTTTTTAAAAAGGAATCTTTTTCCCATGAAAATATTTCCTCCACTTGTTCTGTTCTGTATGACCATTTCCAAGGTCCTATGGTGCTGTATCTAGAAAACAAGTGAGTATTCTCTTAAGCCAATTCACAGCCATACCTTTGGGCTGCTAAAGTGATATTCCCGAGCCAAAGTATCAGTGACATTGTGTGCACTTTTTACTTCCCTGTATTTCTTTTCCTGTTTTCACAGTAATAGGAGCTAAAGTCTAGAAGAAATAAGGGCCTTTGGTAAAGCATGGCATTGTCATCTGTTAGTGTGGGGCAGCAAAGGCCCGGAGACTCGTGGAATGGGCCTTGTGAAGTCGAGTCTTTCTGCCAAGTAAAAGGTCGGCAGAAAAATATTTCCACATAGTACATTACAGAATACTGGCGCCCATCCCATAATATTTTATTGGACATTAATTGTACTTATTAATTAAGACAATTAACTAACTTTTACTCAGAGAAAGGACTGGTGTGCTGCTGAGGGGAACAATGTGTACATCTTTTAGATGAAGCAGAAATATTAGATTAGCATCTTAAAGTCTCAGTCTACACAATCTTTCAAAATTGCAAATTAATTCTCATCTTGCTTGATTTTTTGCCATTGAAATTTAACTTCTATGTTGGTTCTTATAAATGCAAAATACAGAGATCAGAAATTTGGTAGAAAACTGGATGCTGAACGCCTATATTTAAAAAAGCAAGCAGGCTAAAATCTAGACTAGCCAAATAAAATGTTTACGATGCAATATTTTAATTCAAGAATGCACAGTAATCGTTGAAATAAATTGATGCATTAGACTATATTTGCTGCAACATAAAATGAAACTTCATAACAAGATTATGAAAGTGATTTTTATTATTTTGGTAATGCTGTCCAGTATATGTAAGATATAGATTTGTTTTAAATTTGGTATATCAAACAGTAAAAGCTACATCTTAATGCTGTTTCCCTAGAATCTATTTCGATTACAATTATGTACTGTAGCTGCTATATATATACTTAAAGCATACAGGGTAAAGCACAAAACTAAGAAAGGTTAAATAAGGTTAAATAAGAAGTTATCCTTGAGTTATAAACATCTACTAAAGTAGTAGTTGTATACAGCTAAAAACATGCAAATTAATATATAATGCTATGTAACTATTTGTTCTAATATAGATCTAGTATGAAAATATTAAGGCTGCAGTAACATTTCACAGGTAAAGGCTAAGTTCTGGGACATGAAAGCTTTTAGATAAGCCACAAAACAAACCTGAGACATCTTTCTGTTTTGGAAATAAAAGCAATTTTTCTTACAAAGTCAAAGCTTTATTTAATGAGGCATTTAATAAACAAAATAACTATTGCAATAAACTGGAGTAAAAGTGCTGACTTTAATGGCAATCAGTAATACATTCTATCTCTAGTAGAAATACAACGAGGTTTTCTGGTTAAGCCAATCTTCTGATTACTGTAGCCGCCAAATTCGGTTGTTTTTGTTCACTTTTGGTTGTTTTCCTTCCTTAAATTGTGTTATAAACATGTTAACTAAGCCAGGTAACCTCCAAGCACCTACCTTACTTTTTTCTATGTAAGCACAACTTTCTTTTTGCCACAAGCATCAGATGACGACTGAGCCTACATACATGAAAACAAATAATAGCACATCTGGACCTGGTTGACTTAATGAGGCATCCAGATTGGTACATGATTATTTTTGCTGTTACACATCTCTCAATCTAAATAAATGAACTACCGCAGCCCAAAATCACTGTCTCAGCCCTGCCGGGGTGTAACATTTTAGAATGCCCAGCGACAAAACATGTAAATGTACTGGGCAAGCCTGATGTCTATAGTTGACTTCAGTACCTTTAAAAAATATTGGCACCAATTTTTCATATTCAAGAAGCAAACCTATAAATCTTTTAAGTAAAAATTACATAAAGTTTTATAATAAAATATTCCAAACTACAAAACAGTCCTGCTATATTGTAGAAATTTAAAAATAGACTATTTGAGATTTAACACTACTGTACCAAACATCTTTTTTCTAAATGTTTATGATTTGAATTTTGTGCTCCAAATTAATTAATTTGGAATGGGGAGGAGGGGGAATGTTTAACCATGTTTCCTCCCTTCCATTCTGCTCTCTTTTCTCTTACCACCCACAAACACAACCATCATACAAGCCTTTCTTTGTGATTTTGATACAAAGATACCACAAAATTTAATAAGATGTAACAAGAAGTAAGCTGGCAGGACACTGCAGAACTTTCTTTGCAAGTTTAATTGTAAAGAAAATTGAAACTTACAACTTCACTTTGTACTTCTGCAATTTTCTATCATTTTTTTAAAGGTTTTTAGGTTATTTACATAAGCCAAATGCATACATTTTGGTAGAGCTTTATGCTTTCCCAGCTACCAAATTATTAATAACTGCTCACAGGGCTGGCCGTCTTAAAGCAACTGATCCGATCAGCTCCACTATCTTCCAATGCGATTCTTAAAATGGCTTCCCAAGACTATCTTCTGATTCTGACTTTCCAAAAAACAGACATTAATGTTAACTTTTAAAAAATTATTTAAAAGAGAAACTAGATCAGTTATAATGGGAGTTTCTCCTTTTTAAACCTAGCAAAGAGAACATCAGATAATTCACAGTCTTTTTCATCACTGATCAGGCAGACAGGTTAGATTTCTCTGCCTTCCACAGGGTACTGGTGATTTCCACTAACTTCAACTGAAATTCAATAATCAGAATGGCTTTAAAATGAAATTTAAATTTAAACATGCCAAGAGTCTGGAATTTTAACATATTAATTAAATCAGTTTCAAAAAGATTCTGTATTACACAATTTTAATTTAAAAAGTTATAAAATAAGACCACATCTTTGGATCTAATTTTGAGATTTGTCAGTTCTCTTTCAGGTTTGGGATGAGAAAAGAGACCTTGCTTGGTTTTCCTATGTCAAACATAGGGGGTTGTTTTAATCAAGCTCATTTAATGTATTTAATATTTGAGACACAGTTGAATTGGTTGTACTTTTCGATTTACAATATTATACAAGACATATTATTCAACCTTTTCTTGAACAAGATAATACTAACATACTACTAATGGACAATTATGTAATATATGTATATATATGTTGAATACTACTTGGTGACTTTCCTTTAACCTATGAGACTTACTGAAATCCATACATTACAATAACATAATTTAAAGCTTAGCTGGAAATTTGGTTTTGGGGATTCTTTTTTTGTTTCCTGGGGTTTTTTGCTCATAATTGAAATCTTGTATTTTGGCAACCAAGAGAGGTACAACTTCAGCTTGGAATTTTACAGTTGAACAATTCACACTTCAAAATTCCTGACGAATCACTGAAACCCACTATAATCACTAATTCAACTACTAATTTCTTTTTGAGCAACTGACCTTATGATTTATCCTAAAAAAGTAAGGAAGTATATCAGTAGGCAAAAAGATAAATCCGCCCGTAAATACTAGAGTCTGTCTAAGCTATTTTACTGAAAAGGTGAGAAGGGAATATCAGATGGTCTTTACCTTTCCCCTTAACACCCTCAATCACGTATCTTACACTGAAATGACTTGCCTTTGTATCTTCAACAATATACTCTGAAACTTTGCTTAATATAGTTTTCTATGGAGTAGATTTCTGCACATGGAAGATAAATCTTGGATCCCACCTAGAAATTCATGGTCACTGAAATAACTCTTCATTAGATAGTTTGTGTGCGTATGTATGTGCATGTGTTTTAACTCCAAAGAATGCTACCTTAAGAGATTTTTATTAGCAGGATCCAGTATAGGTATAAGAATTCTTTGGACCCTTTAACTCATTGACGCAAAAACTCTTCCAGGAGACTGTGCACAGCCCAGCACTCAGGAGGAGCTACTCAACATGGAGCACACCTCCCCTGAGGGCCAGTTGGTTTATGCTCACCTTAGAGGCTGAGAGGCACCACAAAACAGGGGCTAGAAAAAACTGAATTTTACTCCCCATCCCCCAAGACTTGAGTAGTTCTAAAATCTCTGCTTGCCTCCAGCTTCTCACTGGCAAGCTTCCTCGGCTTGTAACTTTTGGACAGCACTATCAAGGAGCTCCATGGACTCTCTGAGAGTGACGCTGATTTTAAATGGCTTGGGTTTAATGCTCAGGCCGTAAGTGAAATTAATTTTCGGGGGCTCATTTGGGTTGGCCCTGAAATCGCACTGGTGAGCCAGGATGGAGGTGAAGAGAAACAGCTGCATCTTAGAAAGCTCTTCGCCAATGCACCGCCGTCTGCCCACTGAAAAAATCATCACGCTGCTGGTCAGGTCCTTGTTGATGAAACCATCCTTGTCCAAGAATCGAGCTGGAACAAAGTCCTCTGGGTTAGGCCACTTCACTGGGTCATGATTCACAGACCACTGGTTAACAAAAACCACAGTGTCTTTGGGGATGTGGTAGCCCAAGATAGAGGTGTTGGCAGTGGTAGCGTGAGGAATGGTGACAGGCACAAAGCTGGAGAAGCGCATGGCTTCATAGAGAAAGGCCATAACATAGGGCAGGTTGGGCTGGTCGTCCATCCGGGGCAGACGGTCCCTCCCCACGACCTGATCCAATTCTGCCTGTACTTGAGCCTGCACGTCAGGGTACCTTGTTTGGGTTTTGATACAGAGGAAGAAAAACAAATGAGCAAAATTAATTCTTCTTTCATCTAGAAAGTACGTTACAATTTATTTTAATTCTACTTTTCTTTAAACAGGCCATCTAGGTCAGTGGTTGAACTAATATTTCTGGCAAAAAAAAAAAAAATCTAAAATAGTTTCCTAATTTCTTACTAAATTACAAAATGGACTTTAGCAATTATATTTCCCGTAATAAGCCTGGTGTGGCTAAAGTTCTCTCTCCCATTATAAGTCAAAAAATTAAATTTTCTCAGTCTAAACCATGATAATGGACAAGGCTGATGTCCATGGATAATTCCAACAGACATACTGTTCTCATTTTATATTACAATAACTGGTATCCTGATGGATAAAGCTACATACTGTATTTCCTAAATTGAAAAGCAAATTCCCAAAATTCATAAGATTATGGTGCAAATTGTACTATTTATTTGCTGCTGATTATATAAACTGGCACGATCCTTTTGGAAAACAAAATCTTAGTACAAAGCAAGATCCATAAAGGTAAACCCTCCCCCCTCATTTTAAAAACAGTTACCCATACCTAGAAATTTATATTTAGGAAATAATTTAACAGGTACAAAAATACGTGACCACCTCTATAGCTAAAATTTTTAAAATGCAATCAAGGTCAATGACCAAAAGCTCGATAAATGATTATATACAACTATACGTCATGATGGCAGAATTATGTAGCCATCAAAAATTAGTAAAATAAATATTAAAAGATAGGGAAATATCCACTACAATAATTCACAAAGTGTCAGAAGTCAAAAAACACGTAACTAATTATTGCAACTCTGAAAAAAACGTAAGCATGTGTGTGATGAAATTATGGGTGATCTAAAAAGGGCCAGATAGTGTATATTTTGGACTTGGTGGACCAAACTCTCTCTCGAAACTATTCGACTCTGCCTTGTGTTGTAGTGTGAAATCAGCCGCAGACAATACATAAATGAATGGGCATGGCTGTTTCAACAAAACTAATATACAAAAATAGGTGGTGGAATTTGCCAAACCCTGTCATATTGTCTTTTCACTAAAAAGAAGAAAAAAGTATTCATCAGCATATGACCCCAAAATTGTTTTATTTACTTTTGCTGCCCAATTGGAGTACAGAGAGAACTATTTACAGTTTAGTTCTAATGAAAAAGAAAGGTTGTTTCAAAAGATAAAATGCTTATCTGGGGATGCAAAGGCCCTATTCAACCATTCTGGGATGGCCTTTTCCCTGTCCATGGTTGACTTATGTTTATTCAATTTCTGCCCCCCCCCCACTGTTTCTATGATCTTAATACTGAAAAGCTATTTTAAATATACAAAAACGTCTAATTTGTGAAGATAGCTGTACAGTATTAAGGAAATACAGATTGCAGTGGATTTTAATAAGAAGCCGTCCCTGCCTTCCAAATACCGTACGTGGTGCCTGCAGATCCAGCATCTCCAACTGCTTACCTGTGCTCCAAGAAATGACACAACCAGGATTTCTGGTCTCTCATGCAATCAAGATTTGCCTTGGGCGTGACATTTGCCCGTGGGGTACGGTTTCCAGATAAAATACAAGCCGCCCAGTTAAATCTGAATTTCAGATAAACAGCAACTAATCCTTCAGTATAAGTAAGTCCCGTGTAAAATTTATTTTTCATTTACTAAATCTGGCGACCCGACGCCAGGGACCTGTGGAATTCGTGTGTGTTGGAGTGTAGCAGAGGTCGGCGCCTTTTTCAAGATATCACTGGGGGTCAGCTAACCGAGCCGAGGGCAGGGGTCCTGGGTACTCCGAATGCCTTTCTAGATGCTACTCTGCACTCGGTAAAAGTGAATACTTTTTACGCCTCCACTTCCCTTTCTCCTAGCGTCGCGGTTTTATAAATCAGCACTGCCCGCTGGTGTTTGGCCGCCTTCCGAAAGCCTCCGTGCGCTTCACGCGTCCGCCGGGCAAGCCTCGGCGGGCTTCCTTTGCCCGGGAACAAAGCCCTGACCCGCGTTTCGCTTTCAGCGCCAGGTCTGGGCGGCCTCGGATCCGGTCCGAAAACTGGCTGCGCCGAGGCTGCTGTGTTTAGCATATTTACCGCGTTACCCTTTTTTCGGAACCATTCCAATTTTGCTTCCAGCGAGCCAGGAAGAGAGACATTAGGGCTGATCTGCGGGCACTTTAAAAATCTTGGTTTTCAAGGGGGGTTCTTAGAAATTTGTGCCCATTCGCAAGCGGGGAAGGGAGGATAGCGACAGGATCGGAGAGCGGGGAGGTCGGGGCACCGCGCGGCGGGGTGTGCGCGCGTGTGTCTGGGCCCGCACCTTGAGGCCCTGGAGGTTGCTTTCGGGACGCGATCTCAGTTTTGAGTGGTGGGGACCTGGATCGAACCCCAAACCCCGCGGGCTGCTTACGACCTCAGCATGCCCCACTCCGCCCTTTTCAGAGGGAAAAAGGAAGTCCTGTCCCACGCCTCCTGGAGGCTTTACCTGACTAAAAGGAGGAGCAGCCACTGCAGCGCGGTAGACAGGGTGTCCTGGCTGGCGCCGAAGATATCGGTAACGGTGGCTGGCACGTCTTCCAAGTCTAGCTGCTTGCCACTGTCGCCGGGGTCCCCGGCCGCCTTCTTTTCCGCGGAAAGGATGAAGGCGTCCATCAAGTCTCGGGGGCCGGCCTCGGGCCGAAGGCTTTCCCGGTGCCTCAGGAACTTGTCGAGGACGAAGTTGCTGAAGTTGCGGTTGATCTGCTCGAACTGGCGGAAGGCAGTGCGCACCGGGTTGGGAAAGAGCTGCAGCCAGGGCAGCACGTCCACCAGGCTGCCCGCGCCCACGGTGCGCCCGAACTCCTCGTTGTGGCTGAGCAACTCGAGGAACTCGGCGTCGTCATGGCTGTAGCGGCAGCCAAAGCACAAGGCGCTCATGACGTTGGCCACGGCCACGACAGTCAGCTGCCTCGGGTCGAGAAAGGCGCCGCCCGCGCTGCCGCGCACCAGCAGAGCCACCATCTCGCGCACCTCGCCCAGCACGTGGCCCTCGAGGACGCGGCGGCTGTGCGGCTGGCTCGTGGAGAAGGCGCGCATAGTGCCATACGCCGCGCGCCGCCGCGTCTTCCAGTACTCGGAATAATGTCCGAAAGCCACGCTGCGGCCGCCGGACACCACGCGGAAGGAGGCGAAGGGCGGCCGGCCAGCGAAGACGGCACCCTGCTGCACCAGGGCCTGGTGGATGGCGCGCTCGCCATTCAGCACCACTACGGGGCAGCTGCCCAGGCGGATCTGGAAGACGTCGCCGTAGCGCCGCGCCAGGCGCGCGAAGGAGAGGTGAGCCACCCGGCCCACCGCCAGCGCGTTTCCGATCAGCGGCCACGGGAAGGGGCCTGGAGGCGCGGACCCCGGCTGCCGCCGCCGCTGCCTCAGCAGCCACTGGCTCACATGCACGGCGGCCAGCACCGAAAGGAGTAGCAGGAGCGTGGTCTGCTGGACGGACAGAAGGCTTAGCGGCCAAGGGTGATCCAGGCTGAGGCTGGTGGCCATGCTGGGGACAGAAAGGTGAAGGCGTAACACAGGTGTGCAGAGAAAGGAACAGGCGCCCCACGCCCCTGCCCCAGCCTCCCACTGCTGTGTGCTGTTGGGTGGAGAGGAGGCCGTGCGTAGGTCAGGTCAGGGCTGGCTCTCCGGAGAAGTAGCCAAAGACGCTCCTTCCCATCCCCAGCCCAGTCTCCCGTGGAGAAAAGAAGGGGCATGTTTCCACCTGTCTGTGACCCAGCGCCACCTCCCCCCCCCCCACACACACACCGGCGCTTAACGGTTCCTGCAATTTGGGGCCAACACCGCGGGCATCGAGGCGGTGGCTCTTGGTTTCCTTTAAAGTGCCTATCACCCCACCCCCGACCTGCAGGAACCCATCTGAAGAGGCCGCAGGAAGGCGGCTCCGCCAACAGACTGACCTGCGGGGAGACGCGGTTTGCAGTGGCGCTGGACAGCCGGCTCCGAGAAGGGGCTGGGGCCTTTACCCAGCGCAAGACGTCAGCCCGAGAGTCACCGGGAACCCGGAGGCCAGCCCTGCACACCTGCTGCCCGCTCTGGGAGCTTTAGCACCCACTCTGGAGTCTCTTGGCGTCCTCAGAGCCAGGAGCGCTTGGACTGGGATGAGGACGGAGAAAGGTGCCTCTTTTACCGAGCCCCGCTGCACCTGGGGCTCTGGCAAAGTCAGCGTTTTTTCACAGCGTTGGGATTGAGACTAGGGGGGTGATGAGCAGCGTCAATTCCCATGCCCCCTGCGCGGCTCTCACAGCTGGCGTCGCAGAGGTGTTTGCTCGCTTTGCAGAGTCAAAACGCGCCATCCCGCTGCTCCGGGTTTTAAGGACAGTGCAGAAGGAGGGGAAACGAGACCTGGCGGGGCGGGGCTTGCGGGGGGCGGGGCGCGCCGGCACAGTCCACACCGCTCGGACTCCCACTCGCTTCTGGGCGCGCGGGTGGTCCGGCCCGGCGTCAGCTGCGCACCCTGACGGCCTTGGAGCTCCACCTGCGGCTTCACTGGAAGCGACGGTGCGAACTCTTCCTCTGTCGGGTAGCGGCTCCTAATCACAATCGCCCCAAATCCAGACTACACGACTTCCCAGAACCGCGCTCGGGACGGAACCAGCCCGAGCCGCTGCGCTCTGGGTGGGAGCGCGCCCCACGCCCCGAGCACACGACCTCCCTTCCCTCTCCGTGACATGAGCTTTGTTCCCCAAGAGCATCGCGCTAACGACCCGCAGGCGCCCGAGCCGGGAAGGGAAACCTGTCTGTTTAGAAACAAGGAAAGCGCGGGTTGTGGTGGCGGGTTGCTTTTTAACTCCCCTGGTTATTTTATTTTTCTTAAATTCTCGCAAATTGGCCCCTAAATTGAGGCTCTTTGACGTGCAAAATGTTTTCCACCTCGCGCGGCTATATCAGGAATCCCTGAAAACAGCCGCTCCCGGGGCCGCGACCGTCCTAGGGCACACAAAGGCCCGCACTCCGGGGCCCAGCTGGCCCTGCGTTTTCCCTCGTAGAAGCGGCTCCTGGAGGCGCCGCCCGCTGGCGGGCGCGGGGCAGGCCTGACAGCGTCCCAGGCGGTTGGCGCAGAGCGTGAAGCCAAGCCGGGCGAAATGGGAGGCGGGGGATGGGGGTGGGGGAGATCAGGGAGGGAGGGACGCGAGCGAGGGCGGAGAGTGGCCGGAGAGGCAAATCGCACGCCTGCGAACTTCGCCCGGGTTGTGAAGTTTCCTTTGCTGTCGCCTCCCCCTTGCGTGCGGAGCTGTGCTTTGCGTGCGCGGCTTCTGGAAAGTCGGCCCCAGTCATAACCCTTGGGCGCTCCCCGTGGCCGCCCCTCCCGCGCTTCTCAGCACCTGACACGCGGAGGCGGCGGCCGCCACCACCCTCGGAGTGGGATGCCGGCCGCCACCACCCTCTGCGGCGCACGCACGGCGGCGCGGGCCAGGCCAGCTGGGTGGACGCCCTGTCCGCCGCCCTCAGGCAGGGTCCAAGGCGCATTGCGAGCCCGCCGCGCGCCCGCGGCTCTGTCCCCTTCCCCGGCAGGCGTGCGCTCCAGTAGGGGTCGTTTCCTTCAAAGGGGGAGCCGAAGGCGCTCTGGCCCGGTCTGAGCCCTTTCCAACAGGTTGGCGCATACTATAGATATTTTCCAGATACCTGGAGAACAAGGTCTTCTCCGCGAGGCTGGGGAAAGGGCTACGCCGGGGGAAGAGGTGGGATCTATCTAGTTAACCAGGTAGTAATTGTACCTCCGGGCCTCACCAAGGGTATATATAAAAGTTGTGAGTTTACCACTGACGACCCTGTTCTTTGAACTCTACCAGGGCTGCGAATCTGCTGATATTATTGACCAGTTTACAGATGAGTAAACTGGAGTTCAGAGAGATTGTGTGACTTAACCCAAGTCACACAGCAATCAAGAAGTGGAGCCGGAATTTGAACCCACAAAGTCCCACTCCAGATCCCTCATATAAGTTTACAGGGAAGAAAATTGCAGATAAGAGGCTGAAAGGCCTTCTTTCTTGTCTGCCTTAAAAAAAAAATTCAGCTGGAAAAATATTTGAATTGTTTTTGTTTTCATAATTGAGAATTCTGAGGATCATAAAAAAAATAGTATGCTCACCCTTTGCAATTAAATTCGTTATGAGGGAGGCCCATGGACTGCTGACGCATAGCGGACCTTGGAATAATTGATTACATCATAAAGAAACATGAAGGGGTGTCTGAAGAGAGTCAACTTCTTGAGAGATTGAAACCAGCAATAAAATATTTGACCTAATAAGAAAATTCCTTTATGTAAAAGCCTTTATTCGGTAGCATTTGAAAGGTCCTCTGTGAATGATTTCACACACTATGATGGAGTACTCAGATCAATGATAAGGTTATTTATTGACCAACTGCATTGGATTAATAATAGGCATGGGTTTCCCAGAGCTGGGTTGGCCTACATGTCCTTGAAATGAGTTTCATAACAACCTTGCAATGCACAACTTTATCAAGACCCTTGTCTAACAATTCAGGACTGTGCTGCATGCATCAGTCTCTCCTAGACTTTAGTTTACTGCAGGAGAATTAGCTATCGGCTAATGCCAATTCTGGGCTGGCAACATTCTTGAAAGCATTTATCACAGTATCTCTGCCAGAATTAGAGCAGGTGGAAGTTGTCTTTAAACCAAGTAAATTCCTATTTTAAAAAGCATAAAACAAGGCTGTTCCTAAGACCTCATGTTTGACTCCTCAATAATACCATGTAGTTTCTGGATCAACTAGATGCATGCCTTCCTGCTACAGCAAGTAGTTCAGCTATATGCTCCAAGCTATAGCTTCTTGGGCTCAGCTCTTTTTCTAGGCCATGCCTCAAAAAGCAGAGGAATCAGGGGGCAAATACTATTGGAAAGACAGGCCTTCATCAGTTACGATAAACCAGAATGGTTGGCTGTGGTAGCACCTTCAGAATCTTCAGGCCTAAGGTTCTTAGGGCTGCATGGTACAAACCTCATTGGAAGGCCCATCTGGTACCTGATGAAGACTTTGAATAAGTGGGTACCCCTGATCCAGCTTAAGGTGTGGCCCTTCCTTTAGTCAGAATCTGTCCTTTAATTATCATCACAACTTCTCAACCAAAGCTGGGATCTAAGGCCCAGGAATCTCCTTTTAATTAACATAGAGTACAGGCATTTTGCCCTCCCAAATCTCAAACTTGAATTATTTGCTGCAAATAACTTTCAAAAGGAACAGCTAAGCTAGAGGGATAGTTTAAAGTAGAGGTTTAAAATACCTTATATTGTACCGATTCCAAGGAACAGCTTAAGCTTGTTTAAGCAGGACAGGAATGCACTGGCTCCCATGGCAGAGAAGGATAACTATGCTACTTCACAGGACGGGAGGATCCAGCGCTACCCTACTTGATCACTGTCTGTGCTGGTCTTTGCTTTGTTTAGCAATTTCTCCCCACCTAGCAGGGAAACTTGCCATGGCCAGACTCAAATTAACAACCCCAGGAGAGATGTTTCTCTTTTCCAAGGTTCTAAAAGACATCTTATGAGCCACACTGGCATCGGGTTTTACCCTGTGGCCAAGGGCTGCTTCTGTAAGAAAAAGAGAGAGAGGTGAGTTACGCTAGGAAGCCAAAGAGCTGCCACAGTCCACTCCATGTATACATGTCTGCTCTTTCCTTTCTTTGGGTTGGAGGATAACCCAAACCCATCATCATTATTATTATTGTTCTTTGAAATCATCAGATAGATGCATTGTCCCTGGAGCCAATAGCCAAAAAAGGTCTGCCCTTCCGCTATCAGGCCGGAAGTCAGCTTTCTTCATGGTCTTTCTCCCTAGCATGATCCCATGTCAATTTTATAGGTAAGTACTGTGCTCGTCCAACCCCCTCCAAGCACACATACATACCCACATGCACTGAGCAGAGTGGAGTAGAAGCAGCCATCTCTGGCAAGCCCTTACATTGGGGTGGCAGGAATCAGTAATCAGACACATGCTGGTAGACAGGAGGAACAGGAATAAAGAGACACATCATGTGACCAAAGTGACCAAAGGAATGACAGAGGAGGAGCTATAAGATAATGTACACCATGTGCTGGAAATTGAGAGGATTCTTAGGAGTGGATACCAAAACCCTGTGCCTCACTTGAATTGCACTGCTTCTTTCCTCCTGGCAATACACAGGCTGAGAACCACAGAGCTCAAAAACATATTTCATCTAATCTTAGAAGCCATCATTTGTAGAATGCACCATTATTTCATGTACTAATATATGGGGGAGCTACCAGTTGTAATTGTACCTTTTTTTTTTTTTTATTTCAGCAAATTATGGGTGTACATATGTTTAGGTTACGTGTGTTGCCCTTGGTTCCCCCCCCCACCGAAGTCCGTGTTTCAAATATGTCCATCCTTCGGGTAGTGCGCATTGCACTCCTTGTGTATACAAATACCCGTCCCCTCCTCCCTCCTCCCCCCTCCTCCCGCCACCCTTCCCGTGGTACAGATGATTAGGTTAGGTGTGTTGCCCTTGGTTCCCCCCCACCGAAGTCCATGTTTCAAATATGTCCATCCTTCGGGTAGTGCACATTGCCCTCCTTGTGTATAATTGTACCTTTGATTGTAAGACACATCCAGATTTCGGAGATGTTAAAATGTAAAGTTAAAGAAGGTGTATTTTAGAGTCAATGAAGCATTTTACATACTAACAAGATTCTTTTGATTCTGACTTTGTATTAGGCAGTGTTGGTTTTGAAGTTTCTTGGATGGAGTGGCTGGGACCAGGGGTATTAGCTACCAAAGCCATTCCCATTTTTGTTAATATTATTTGACGTAGACAATTGACGTTTTCTCAATCCTATGTAAAGTTTGGTTAGAAGCTGTTTTGGAAGATTTTGCTATTTTTATTGACCTAAGTAAATCTAAGAAAAGACAGTCACTTGCTAAGTTGATGGAGCTTAAGTTTCCTACCCCCACTCCAACCATGTCCCCTTCCAACCTGATTGCTTCCTAAGTGCTTTCTGTATAATCTGCTATTAATGAAAGCCACAGAGCTACACTGTATTCTTCTAGTTTCCCACCAAAATGCTCCTATAAGTATTTGCAGGTAAAGGGGCATCAGTGTCTGCAATTTACTCTCAAATGGTTCAAGGAAAGAAGCAGAGGTGGGGGGAGAGAGAGAGGGAGAGGGAGGAGGATGATAAAGCAATTGTGGTGAAACGTTCATTGGAGAATCTGGATAAGTGAGAGCTCTTTGTGATATTCTTGGAACTCTTCTCTAAGTTTATAATTATGTCAAAATTAAAAGTTAAACATAAAAACATAAAAAACAAAGATCTTCATAATATTTTGATCTTACATTGTCCTCTCAGCTTCTGCTGAGAGTTTCTTACAAGAAAGGACTGGGAAGAACCTGGAGTTGATCTGTAGTTCAGGGTCCTCCATCTGATGTCACTCCTGGAGTTCAAGGTTGCAAGAATGTCTGTGCTCGGTTGCAATAGTTCTCATGGTTTTTTCCCAGCAGATCCTCCCACTTCTTTGGTTTCCTTCCTCCTCTGCCTGTTTTCTTCCCCTTGCTCTTCTGTCATCTTTCTTCTCTCTCATTCTCTCTCTCCTTCTCCTTTTCTCTGAATCCACTCCTACCTTCCTCACCCACATTCCCTCTGAGACCTCCACTCTCTTCTCAAGAGCCCCTTTCGCCATCCCCACACCCCATCTTGTTTCCTGTCTACATTTTCTCATTCCCAGCTGAGTAAAGAGTAGGGGCAGAGGGGCAAAGAGAAGTGGGAGTGAAGGAAATAAGGAAAGAGGCCAGGGAGAGGGAACAACTAAGGTAAAGGAGAAGGAGCAAAATATCAAACCCTGGGGCTGCACCATAACCGTAGTGATCAGGGATGGTGGGAAAGGGACGCCAAGGTCTGTGGCTGCTTTTACACGTTGTTCTCTGGGTTTCTACCACCACCCCATCCAGCTTGGGGAAATTTACTTTTCTAACCATGGAGCAGGGAGCCTGCTGTCCATGACTTTGAACAGCAGAGAAAAACTTTACTAATTTTTTGACCAAGCCCAGAAAATCTTTAGGCAGATGAAGGATACAGGTTTTCATTTTTATTTTCATTTTTTAAAAATAAATATTTACCAAGTTACCAAGAAAATACGTAAAGCAACACCAGGTGAACTACCCCCACCCCCAACCACCCTGAAAAAGACAGAATGTACATTTGGGCTTAGCCAAATTACAACATCTAGCCATGGGCATGTTGGCTGGTACAGCTTCCAGGTTTTAGGCGGTTAGGATCCACATTCCAATCTTTTTTTTTTCTTCTTCATTAAGCTCTTAGTTTTTAGTGTTAGATCTGTATTTCCTCCCAGGTTTTCTTCTCCTTCCACAAATGGACAAAAATTCAGGTTAAAAATTGTTTGAGAAAATAATTGATAGTTAAATAACCTAAGCAGTTAGTCCTCCCCTACACAATCTCAAAAGAGAACAAGAGGGCTGGATAATTACGCATCAGCTTCATGACCATTGACTCCCAACGGGACTTTCCCCTTCTGCTACTGAAGTGACCATCTCTCAGCTGTGGTCTGTTCTATCGTTGGACTGCTTTGGTTAGAAAGCTCTAGATGTAAGGAGTTTCTTCCCAAGATTAAGAACAAATCTGAGTGAACTTTCTTGCCTTCTGCTGAACCCAGAGCCCCTCTTTGGAGTGTCATAAGTCAACACTAATTCTCCTTTCATATAACATGTTTGAAGATGGCTGTCCTGCTGCCTCTGAACCACCCTTCCACCAATTACAAATGCCCCAGTTCCTTACCTGTGCCTTCTGTGCAGTGTAGTTTTTCAATATGCTCATCTAAGTATGTGCCTGAAAGTGAACACAATATCCCAAAGGGGACTTCCTGTCCAGCCCAGAGGGATGTGGTTACTTCCCATCACACATAGTATTCCTTTTAATGCAAACGAAGTTTTTGGCCTGTTTTAAGACATCCGCATCCCACTGTTAAGATATCTGTGTTCTAGTAAGATTATGACCAATTAAAATCTTCATCTTTTTAATATAGGACTTCGTAGCCAGCTGAGTCTTTAATTACACTGTATAATTTATTTTTAAAAAACTCAATATGAGATTTTACATTTCTTTCTATTAAATACATCCTGTGGCTTTAGGATAGTGCTCCAGCCCACGGAGGCCATGACGATACTCTTGCCATTCCTGAGGAGCAGAGACTGGAACAGTACAGGGAAACCAACCAGGGAAAGCATGTCTGTGGCCAGATGACCACTGGCCACTTTCAACTATTTCTAGGCAAAAATCTTGGGACCATGATTTGTGTTATATATTTACATTATTATACATCCACAATATTATTTATATTAAATTATTTTTCTGTTTTGGCCAGATATTAGTTCTTAAAACACATCCATGTCGTACATAAATAGACTCTTGTTGCAAAAGAGTTGATCAATATATAAGTATATGCAGAAAAATGGGAAAACCTACACTCCATCTTTTCCCGGATATAACCATGGGAACTATATGCTTTCTATTTATGTGTTAATACATGCATATGGTTGCACATATACACGTATTTTAATATAAATGTAATCTTACTAGAATTACTGTTCGATGACTTTTTTCCAACTTAACAATTATCTCGGTGACCTAAATATAATAGAAAATATAGATCGGTGGATGCTTTTAAACTATTGCATAGTATGACTATGACATAATTTATTTAACCATAAACAATGATTTAGATGGTTGTTTGTGTCGCTCTCAATTCTATTATTATAGACCCCACTGCAGTGATTTCATGTTTCTGTGCAATTCTGTGTCCATTTGCAAGTATCCCCTCAGCATGACTTCCCAGGAGAAATGCTTGCACCAAGGGGATATATGCATAAATGATGGTATTGCCACATTGTTTTCTAAAGAGGTGTGCCAGTTTGCATCCCTGGGAACCTTGATTTTTTTGTACCAAGTAGCATGTGCCAAAATACTCTTCATTCTATAAAGGACTGTTATTTTATCTTAGCTTTGCAACTATGGAACAAAAACAAACAAAACAAAAATATTCTTTCAGAACTACTCTTTATTGTAAAGACTATGTATGCTTTTGTTTGGATCATCTCCTCTTCCTGACAAATGAGAGAAATCCCCAGATTAAAGCCAGTAAAATGTCGGGGTGCAGGGGCGGGATTCCGGCTCTCCACTTCCCTATGGAAGACATCACAGAGGCTGGGATGGGGAGAGAACTCAGCACAGCTCCATATCCCATCTGAGAAGATGACAGTTCTTTACAGGCCCCTGGGCACAAGCCCAAATGCCCTCTGGGTTCGTCTAATCCTCCAGAAGAGATTAAAAGCAATACGGCCAGCCCAATCATTAGGAGTCTGGCATCTGGGGCCAGGCACTCTTGGGTGTGAGGCCCCGCTCTCTATAAGCTGTACCCTTGGCCATATTATTTAACCCTTCTGAGCCCGAGTTTCCTCACTCATACAAGACAGATGATATCCAAACCACAGAGAGCAGTCGTGAGGATTAAATGAGATACTGATTGTGAGGAAACTAATTAGCATAGTTGATGGCAGTAGGAGCTCCCAATAACAGTTATTATTATTATTACTACTAATACTACTGTTACCACTACTAAGCCCTTATTGCTGTCCAGTAAAATCCATGTCACAGCAAGGACTTGAAACTCACAGTAAGAAAGACCTGGCCTGCTTGGCTCAGTGTGACGGCTCCCGGGGTGGCATGCCCTTACCCATCTGCAAGCTCCTGACAGCGCAAGGTGACACTGATCACCTCCTCCTCATCTTTCTCAGGCAGCACATTGAGTGCTTAATAGCATCCTCCAGAGCCAGGCTGCCAGGCTCTGAATGTGGCTCTACCACTTGCAGCTGAGTGACTTCCATGCTATAAATCGCTTCTCTGGGTCCAGTTCACGCTTCAGTAAATGGAGATGTAAAACGGAGGTGATACCGGTACCTACTTCATGGAGTTGTTTTGAGGACTAAATGAGCTAACACGCATAAAGCTTTTACAACAGTGCCTGCACGTGGGGGTGCTCAGACATCATTAGCTATTACCATTATTCTGGGGCAGGCCACTTGCTGCTGCCTGCAAAAGGCTGATCTCACAGAACCATCTGCTCTTGGCAGAAGAGCACAGCACCAATAGCCAACTTGTGTTTTCCCCCAACTCCCAGATGGCAGCTATGCTGTACTTATCCTCACCTCATGTCACCTCACCCAGACATGCTCCGGACCACAGAAGAGACCCTTAGTGCAGAGGCAGTTCTTTAGGCGGAGGAGGCTGTGTTTCCACAAGATCCTGGCGAGGCCATGCTGGGTTCCTTCCTCCAAGCGAGGCTTTGGCCATTTCCTCCACGGCTTTTAGGGATGCATCGTAGCCCTGCAGTAATGAGGCTCTGGGACAACACGCGTGCAAGTCCCTGCCAAGGAGAGTTAAAAAAAAACACCAGTCTACGCAGTGCAAACGGGAGAAAGCTCAAGGGAGTGCTGTTGTGGGACCTCCCGGAGATGTGTACAAATGAAGCAATGCTATCCAGCTTCCCAGAAGACACCGCCTTCTTTTCTTAGGTTACAGCTCTGGGTCAGAGTGTACCCTGGCCTCAGACCTGGGGGGTACGGCCCACCAGACAGCTGCACTGAGGGAAGCTGAGCCCGCGGCGGGGGCCTGTACCAGAAGGCAAAGCAGGAGACTCTCAGCTCTCCCTGCTTAAACGCCAGGGAGGAACTTGTCCAGATGCTCCCCCGTCCAAAATGGAAAGTTAGATTCAACAGTCTGTACTTCGGTGCTGACTAAGCTCCATTTTTCCTTTTCCCATTGTGCTGAGTCAGTCCTGGTGGGTCGTGCATTTTAAGGGTTTAAATGCAGAGCGAAGCAGGAGCTTGTCAGCTTCTGAGCCTTGAGAATGTGACACTGCGGCCATGCCTTCAGGCACCTCACTATCTTATACTATTTCAGGGACTTCCTGCAGTAAAGATGTGACTGAGTCCTGAACCCCCAAGTTACCAACCACACCCCAGTGCGACCCTGGGGCTGTGGGGTAAAATGGAAACCACTTCCACAGCAAGGACGCAGGAGGGACTCTCAACTCTGTTCTCTTTTACTCCAGGCTCCGAGCACAGTACCCGAGGCTCTCTGTGGCAGATCAGGGAAGTGAAAATTAAATAACACATAGCATTTAACAAGGAATAAACACCCCCCAGAATTTCTAGTGCCACATGCTGAGCACTGTGCCCTGCCAAATGGGAAGAGGATGGCTTACGCTCCTCTATTCTCTGAGTCCCTAACACCGCAGAGCAAGCTGGGGACAGGGAAAGGAAAATAGCTAATATTTCCCACAAGTGACATGCACTGTATTCTATGCTTTACACCAACCATTTCATCTATTTCTCCCAATCATCCTAAAAATATTGGTATTTTCAGTCTGCTTTACATATAAGGGAATTAAGGCTCAGAGACAGTGAACTATTTGCCAAAAGTCACAGGTTGCAAGTGAGGGGGGCAACATTTGGACTCAGGTCTTCAGGCTCCAAAGCCCCTCTGTACCTCACCGAAGTATTACTGCCCATCACCATAAGTCTTACAGAAGCTCCTGCCTTCCAGCTCTGCACTCAGTATAGACTTCTCTCGCACTATTATGCCTGTTAAGGGCCTGGGCCACTCCAATGCCTCTCCAGTAGGACGAGAGCTGCTCAGGATCCCAAGAGGAAAAGCCATCTTGGTTCCAGTGCTGGATGTGATTCAAATCCTCCCCCTCCCCTTCCAATGCAGAGCACCCTCGGTATCTGCCCAGCACAACTTAATCTTTAGAATTTACAATCAAATCTTGGGAGGGCTTAGAAAATCTTCCCTTAAAACAGTGGCTAGGACATGCAGAGAGTTGGCATGAAGCCTCCACATGGGCTTCACAACTAGATCTGCAAAGCTCAAGCCCATTATATTAAAATTACCCATAAAATTCACACTATTGCAATCCCCAGAAATGATAGCTTTGTTTAGAAGTCAGTGAGCAAGGCAATGATTTCATAGGTCCCAGTGCCAAAATCTTAGCTCAATGTTTTTCAAATGGTTTGTTTTCAGGACCTCTTTAAACTCTTAAAAATTATGGTAGAGTACAAATGACTGTTGTTTATCTAAGTTAGATCTATCAATATTTACAGCATTAGAAATTAAAGCTGAAAAAAATTAAAATCTTTATCCATTAGCTCATTATAAATGATAAACCTGATACATGTAATGTAAATAATGTATTTTGTGGACAATAACTATATTTTCCAAAATCAAAAATATTTAGTCAGAGTGGTATTGTTTTACATTTTTACAAATCTCTTTAATTTCTGACTTAACAGAAGACAGATGACTACTCATATCTGTTTCTTCATTCAATCTGTTGTGATGTCAAACATGTAGTCCCTGAAAGACCCCTGGGTAAACTTGTGAGCGAATGAGAGTGAGAAAGGCCAAGAACCTCTTATGACCACAGTTTTAACCTTGTGGATCCCCTGAAAGGGTCTTGAGGGCCACCCCCAAGAGGCTGTTGGACCATACTTTGAGAATCACAGTCTAAGCTTAAGAATGTGATATATGTGTGTGTGTGTGTGTGTGTGTGTGTGTGTGTGTGTGTATCTCCCCATCAGGAAAAAAAAAAATCTAAAGGGTCTATGGTCTTGGCATAGGAAGTTGGTAGAGTGGGGTGGACCTCAGGGGGAAGTCAGTCTCAGCTACTGATTTTAATAGAAAAGCCCCCAGAGACAAGGGTACACACATTGAATCAGCACTGCAACCCTGCTGGGCTATTGCAGAGGTGCCACCAGCAGGTATCCGGCTAGAAAGATGCCCCACGGCAGCCACCTGCCCGGATGACGCACCTTAACCCCAAGAAGGTCTAGGAAGAAGAGGCAGACAGAGCGGTACCCAAATCCCTGCTGCCTAGAGCCCAGGTGGTGCCTGAGTCAGGCAACCGGAAGAGCCTAGCTCAGCGGAAGAGGTAAGTGGATCCTGCTCAGGTGTGGAGCCTGGAGGGCATCTAAGCCACATCCTGAAATCACAGCCTGAAATCCAGCCACAGTCTGAAATCTTTGGATGGCAGCTCTGTCAATAGTACCAATGGTAAGAATAATAATATACTATAATAACGTAAGAACTACCATCTATCGAGCATTTTGAGCCAGGCAGTGTGCCAAGAACCTGACATAAATCATTTCATTAATCCTGCACAATCAACCTTTCGAGATAACGATTACCCTAATCCCCTTTTTTACAAATAAAGCAAGGCAGGAAGAATTGGAGATATCAATCAATGTCACACAGCTCCTGTTCTGGTTGAGCTGAAATTTGAATTCAGGTCCACCAGGCTGCAAAAACTATTGCTTCCCAGCCACACCAGGTCTGCAAACACCTGACAGAGGAAACCTCACAGTTGGAGGGCAGCAGGCATAGGTTTCTTCTATTTAAGGGAGGAGACGATAGTCATAGCAAAGGGAATATTGTCGCTTCCCACTGGAAGAAATGTGAGGACAGAGTGGACACTCCATTCCTCCTCCAATCAGCCTTCCAGAGGGTTCAGAGCTGAATTGTATTGGGCGCATCACAAAACTTAGAGAGGTGGGAGGTGAGGTGACAGCCTTTGGTGCATGGCCCCCAAGGTTTCAGGTCCCCTCCTGTGTCCTCCCTACCTCGCTCTGTCCCTGCAGGCCAGTAACTAAAACTAAGACTAAGCTGCCAGGGCATTGTTGCTACCAGCCAGCAATTTTGGGATCTGGCACCGCCCCCCAACTCCAACCTCCTCCCTTTGAGAAAAAGCTCCCTTCAAAATTCAAACTTGGGGTCCTTTGGAGCCCTGCTCCCCAGCACACCATCTGGCACAAGACCACCTCCACGTCTCAGCCCTTCTGAGCTCAGCCTCCCAGAGGTGAGAACTTCCCATAAACACGCTCTATCGCCCGATTCCCTGGAAAAATAAACAAGGCAATTGTGTGAGAATTCCATTCCAAGTCATCCTCCCTTCTCTATAACCAGAGGCTCCAAGGAGTTCAGCTTTGCACGAGCTTTTAATTTGCGTGCAGACAAGCACAAAGGCCCAACCGGATATACCTGTTATTTCCCAATGACCTGAGAGCCCGAAGTTTATGTTAAGCCTTGGGTTATGGCACAGCTTGCACGCAAGGCTCTGCGGCTCCCGCAGGCGATCAAGAGGTGGTGGTTAGAGGACAGAGGAGCAACTCTGAAGTGACAGCACATAATTTAATTCCCCCTAAGCTTTCCAAGCATGCAGACTGTTCCTTTTTTGTCAGCATATAACCTAAGTGATTTGTTCTACTCAGGCAAGAAATGTCTAATTTAAACCACATTGCAGCTAAGCGCTTAGTGAAGAGAGAGAACTCCCTGCAGCTTAGCTGTGCTGCGGGGTTAGGCTGGCAGCGGTTGAGGCAAAGCAGACCTCTTCTGGCCCCGTATTTCTTACCCGGGTCACGACTGCAGATACATGGGGTCTGGGGCTTTAATCACCACACTTAACTCTCCCGTCTCCTGCTTCGTCCCTCGTGAATGGGTTTAATTGTAGTAAGAATGTTTACAAGAGAGTGTTGGAGGTGTCCCCCGCCACCAGTGGCTGCACGACTTCAGACAAACCTCTTAAACTCTAATCACAGTGGATTTGGGGCAAGGAACTTCTTTCTGGACCTCAGCTTCCTAATCTGTAAAATAAGTGGGCTGGATGAGTTGATCTTTAAAGTTCCTTCAGCTCTAAAATGCCACGTATGTCCTAAATCACTTGGAGTTTGACAAAATAAGAATAATATTATTATAGCTATTATTATTATTCGTGAGTCCCTCCTATAATTCCAAAGATTTCACTAGCCATGCAAATCTTCTTTTAAATTTCTTTTTAAAAAATACTTTTATTTGCCTAGCTGACATGAAACAAGGAGGATTCTAGGCCCTGGTAGGATTTGGTGTGGAGGTTCTGTGTCCCTCAGGTTCCCCATGGAATTATCAAATTTCCCCCACAGCCAGGCCAGACTGTCGGATGGTCTCTAAATACCGCCTACATTTCGAGGCTGTTTCCTCAGCCCCAAAATGCCCCTTTTCTTTCTCTGCTGTGAAAATTTTCTTCCTTATACCCTCCCCTCCCCTTAATGGGACTGTTTTCTCTTCTGAGCTCCCTTGAGCCCTTCACACTGAAATTCCATTGACTTCATGCTGTTATTTTTGGGTTTGTATCTGATATATCTTTGCTCAGCTAGACCCTCAGGGACTGGGTCATCTGTGCGACCCAGCCCCTCCTCCCTCCTCCTTCCCAGCCCTCCCCAGCACCTGGTGTACATTCAATGCATGGAAGAATTAACTTGCTGAACCCTGTGGACTTCATCACGATGGGAGAAGAATGCTCCATAGGGTTAGGATAGAAGTGCACAGCTGGGGGTGAGCAGACTAATCCCCCACCCCACCTAAGGAAGCCTGGTCAGGCTGGTGATCAGAGAAATTTTGAACAGTTTCTTCAGGAAAGGATCAAGTTAATTGAAAAGCTCATTATGTTGGTCAAAATGTTGTCATTATTGAAAGAAGTAAGAGATAAGATAACTATATCTGTGGGTGTGAACCATCTCACCAAAGATATTTGGAGAATAATGTGTGTGGTTGTCCACATGTTGTTGCCAATAGCTGAGAAAATCAGGAATTCCATTTCTCCCAGGCTCACTCAGCCTAAGAGGAGGATTTGAGGTTAGTTCTGGGGAGGACGGAGTACTTATGTTGGGAATTCTATCGATGGTAGTTAAGTGTCCTTTCTTTTTAATAATTGGGATAAGCAGGACATATACAACTTTACAAAACACTCTCAGAGTGAGAAGAGAGGCCAGAGAAAACTGAGATGAGTGAAATAAATGCTGGAGAAACTAAGCCAACCAAAGCATTTGTGACCACCAGTGAAGATGAGGGAGCAGCATTCTTGCAATGGGGGAGAATGAAGAAAATCTCAGGTCCCAGAGGGAGAAGCAGCTCAACGCTGACCTCGACCCTCCCGGGGCAGCTGGAATTTGGGCTTAAAGAAAAAGGAAAGGTTGGAGGAGTTTTTGCTATTGTTTTCTTATGAGGCATCTCAGAAAAGATCATGAACATGGTAAAGCTGGCTTTTGAAGATAAGAAGGGGAATGAGAACAGTAGTGGTTGTTTGAAGCTGGTCGTTGGGGAAGAAAGAAAACTTCTGAACCTAGGAAGAGAGTGTGTACCCAGTTTGGGTGGACAGATCTCTAAAGCCTTTTGCACCAACAGACCAGAGAGAGAAATGAAAGTACAACAAGAACAACTTTGGGGAAAAGGCAGCAACGAGGAGGAATGGGTAGTGAGTGTGTAGTTTTCCTTTCTGATCTGATAAAGGGAAATTTTGTGCCGGGAAGAGTTGCAGAGGAGGGGTAGGAAAGCCACCAGGAATACCTGGAAGGTGTGTGATATCTGACTTTATAATCTTCCATGATAATTCCTACAAGGATTGGGACACCCTGCATGTAAGTGTCCCCTTCACTTGCACCCTAAAAAGCGCAATTAGATGTATGTCTGCTTTACTAACACCTTGCAAAATTAGCCTTGTTTGCAGAATTTCCCCAAACAACTTGCATTAATGACAGGCTGCTAGGGCAAGTGATTTGGGGAGAAGCAGTGCCTTCTCTGAGTCCCTAGGGCTCTGGAGGCACCTCTTTGGGTTGAAAATGTTTCCTTAGAGATCTTGAACATAGTGCAATAGGAGAGAATGTTTATCTCAGAGTAATAACAGCACCAACCACAGCCTTAATGCCCAACAGGCTTAGTTGGTTGAAATAATTAGCCTAGGAAATTCACGATTCAAGATGTCCACATAGCAGCCTCCACAAAGTCTGAAGGGGAGAGAAAGAGAAGGTCAGAGCGCCTTTCACACAAGGGAGCTAAGTGTGTGTACAGGCCAAAGGTCTATCTCCTGTTGGCTGCCTGAGACCAGTGACTATTTGGGGTGGAATAATATATACCTGTGTAAATACATTATTTTTTTCTACATATTTAGTTCAGATATGTGTTAAGATATCTGAAAATAATTCTAGACCAACCCCCACCCACCATTTCATTTTTATCAAAGTCACTGTTACATGGATAGCCAAATATTCTGAGAGGACAATCTTAAATAGACAAAGGATTTCCTAATTCATCACCACGTGTGTGATGTAAACAGCCACCTACAGTGCTGAGCTGGGTAATATCCTTTTAACTCTGATTGAATTATATGTTAATTCCTGGTGGTGGTCTGAGATTTCAGACATTATTAGCAAATTATGAAGGAAAAGCAAGACGGTACGGTTCATGAACTATAAGAGCAGCAACAGGTTCTAATTTCCACTCATCCTCTGTGTCATGTGATATGTTTCAGAAACTCACTTAAAATTGAGAAAATAAGCCATTCCTAATTGTACTTAAGTAAGGAAATAGCTCATTTATGAATCTAAGAAGATTAAAGAATATGGCTTTAGTGTGTTTGTTTAGAATCTAGGCCAAAATTTTTTTTCAGAGGCACAAATCTGGTTTTTCCTTTGCCTTAAAAAAAAAAAAACTTTAATGAAGCCAAATATTAAAAAAAAAGAAAGAAAGAAAATGCAATTACAGCACTAAGGGATCTTGACAAGTAACTCACCTCTGCTCTGAGTGTGGGACTTGTGCACTCTATGGTATGTATCTTTGGGTTGCTACAGGTGAGCACAGTAACAGAGGATCAGGAAGAGCCCTGGGATTGTGTGTGTGTGTGTGTGTGTGTGTGTGTGTGTGTGTATGTGTCGATTTGGGGGAGGACAGGTGTTGCTCTCTATGTTGTTGTTTCTTTTTTTTTGTTTTAAGTATGAAACCAGGACATTAACTGAGCATGTAAGAGGGGAAGGGATGTGGCAGGGTTAGTGAGAAATGAAAAGATTTAGAAGGTTTATCCTGAAGAGCAGGAAAGCAAACTACGTAGAGATGTGTGGTGGGATTGCAGTGTTGAGTGTCCATGTGAGTTTTACCATCATGAATTTGAAGCGAGTCAGCTGGAGTTTGGGATTTTCCCAACACTTGAGGTGGAAATGTAAACTGTTACCACTTTGCTGGAGGCAGTGTCCTTTGACCCAGCAATCCCACTCTAGGAATTTACCCTAAAGACAGTTGGACAAGTTGGAGAAGATGTATATACAAAGATGTTTGACAAAATATTTGTAATTGATAGAAAATAATTGGAAAGTACCAAACTATTCAGCATTATGGGATTGGAAAACTAAATTCTAAGATATTAATATAATACAATGGGATATTTTACAGCTATTAAAAACTGTATGTCTGTATTTATTGATATGGATGGAGAGCCATGATGAGTTTTGAGTGAAAAAGAATGCAGTTTTCAGGACAGCACATAGAGTAAAACTCATTTTTTAAGACATTATTTATAATTATGTATTTTAGCATAAAGAAAGGCCTAGAAGGATGTTCACCAAAATGTCAAATCTTCTCACCCTCTTCTCTGTATCTTTTTGAATTGGTTGAAATATTCTACAATAAGCACTTGAAAAGAGAATGAAAAGAAAAAAGAAAGGTCCATCTGTGTGGTTCTCTCTCCCCTGACCCCTATCTCTCATTTTGTTTATTCTCCCCCTTATTCATTGCACTCATTAGTCCTTTGGAGTTTCCAGCTTCCTGGGGACCCTGAAACATCAGCTAGCAGGTTTATTGCAGAGCTGAGTCCAGTAATCCTGGAGTTAAAGAGAGAATCTATCTCCCTTATGCACAAGGGGGTGGGTTCTGGGCTGGCATTGAAGGTCTTCCTCCATTTTTCTGGCAATGGTGGCAGTGCATTGGTTGGGAGAGGTGGTTTCCTCTCCCATAAGCCAGAAGCTAACACTTTGGGAGTTCCTGCTATACACCAGCGCTGTGCAGGTACTTTACATTAAAAAAAAAAAATCTGTTTAATGTTCACAGTAACTCTACACAGTAAAAGTTATTACCCTCATTTTATAGATGAGAAAAATGAGGCCCAGTGGAATTAAAAATCTTGCATAAGACACAATTGTAAAGAGTAGGGTGAGAATTTGAAGACAAGTTTATAGGGTACTGTTTCCAAGGCATAAACTACTTTTGATTTGAAATCACAGATACTGCCTCTCCCCAACCTCCTCCAACTAACCGTCCATTCACGCGGATTTGTCAGGAGATAAGAAAAACCAAATTTCTGACAATGTGCATTTATTGTTTAACAACATTATTGCACATGAAAGATTCCTTGAAGCTTTTAAGGTCTTCGTTGTATGAAATATTCCCCACTTGGGACCACACAGCTCTGTATTTTTCTGATCAGTTAGGATTTTTATGATCTAGTCCTTATTCCAGAAACCTAGACCTAGAATAGTCTGTATTCTTTTGTGCCCTGTGCTATTGCTTCATCAAGAGTATACTCCAGGTGATTTTTTTTTGTCTTTAATTTTGTCATTTTGTGGTCATTAATAACATCAATTAATAAGATTATTAAATTGTGCACTACAGTTTGTGTTTGTGAGTGCTGGCAACAATTTAGCAGAGTAAAATGGGTTCGATTCCCAACTGCGGTAGATCATGTGGAGTAGTGAACAGGGCACAGAAACTACAAGAGATCTGGGTCCTAATTCTTGATTTCCTGGCAGTGCTACCTGCTCAGTCCGTTTCATAAGGTTGCTACCAATGAGCACAGATGGCAGAGGAACAGGAAGAGCTCTGGGGCTGTAAGATATTTTACAAGTTAACAAATAAGGGGGCATTGCCTTATTTTGGGCACTTGACTCATACTCTCTTAACCTTTTGTCAGGTAGGTGTTATGGATGAATTGTGTTCCCCCAAAGTTCTTATGTTGAAGTCCTAACCCCCGGTATGTCAGGATGTAACTGTGTTTGGAGATAGGGCCTTTAAAGAGGTAATGAAGTTAAAATGAGGTTATGGGGGAGGGCCCTAATCCAATGTGACTAGTATGCTAGTAAGCGGAGGAGTGAGAATGAAGATACGCACAGAGGGAAGACCACGGAAGACCACGTGAGGATACAGGGAGAAGAAGGCCATCACAAGCCCAGGAGGGAGGCCTCAGAAAACATCATGACTTCTAGCCTCCAGAACTCTGAGAAAATAAATTTCTGTCATTTAAGCCACCCAGTTGGTAGTGCTTTGTTATGGCGGCTTCAGCTGGCTAATACGGTAGGGTTCCCTGGAAACAGACTTTGAGGTGGGGACCACCATGTCCGTGGTGTACTTTCCCACAGGCGGTTGTGAGAAGCTAATGAGGTCATGGATATGAAAATGCTTTGTGAACTATAAAGGCCTCTCAACGTGGTGTTATTCACTATTATCTGTTATTTGTCCCTATCCTGTCCTTTCCTCACCTTCCCCAGGCCTGAACCCTCACATTTTCTCTTTCTCACTAGCTTTATTTCTGGTCATCGACAGAGGGAAAATATGCATATAAAAAGAAAAAGTGGGGTAGAATTCTGAAGAGAAAGGTCCCATGCTTTTCTGCCCAATGTGTGTCCTCTGTTGGTCCTGCCAGGAGTGGGGCCTCCCCTCCCCTGGGGCTGGCACTTCCTCCCCCACAGCCTCTGGGTGAGCCGGACCTGCCGGCCAGCCATCTCTGCCTCTCTTCTCCCCTGAGACACGGATTGAGACAGGAGCCCGTGGATTGCCCTGGGAGCGGAAGCAGGGAAAAAAGGAAAATCCTCCTCGGGCAACAGCATTTTGCAGCAGCAACGGGGAGGTGTAAGGGAAAAGGGAAAAGTACTAGCCCAAGTGATAATCCGAGGCATGGTTTAGAGAGGCCACAAATACTTTTCTTATGGAGAGCCAGATGAAAGAACAAAGAAAACCGAGAATATTTTCTTGAACTTTTCTAAGGAGAATTTTTGTTCCTGTGAAGCTAGTAAATATCTTTTTAGAGAACGTGTGTGGTCACACAAGTTGAAGGGCTAAGCAAATTACCTCCACACGGCACACGTGGTTTTAAATGGGAGCAGACAGAAGGAGCGAGGGAAGGCTGCTCGCCCACACCACAGGCCCTGTCCTCAGCAGCTTCCCTTTGCCGCCAGCTCAGGACGAGCCAGGCCTGCCTTCCAGACCCAGGGTCTCCTGCAGCTGTGCAGAGGAGAGGTCTGTATTTCCCTACGTGCCGAAGCTCCCCCTACCTCCTCCTCTGTAGTAGGATGCTCTGAACCACTCAGGAATGACAAAACAACAGACATGGGGTTCCTGGCAAACAATAAACCCCAAATGAACAGACACAGAGAGAGAAAACAAATCCAACCCCAGGAGAGAAGGAGAGAAGAAAATGGCCTCTCTTCCCAGAAATACCCACAGGAAAGACAGAACACAGGCGGCCCTGTTCTGCTCAGTAAAACACTGTACTGGTGTTGTGGGACTTTTGGGGTTATAGGGCCACATTAGAGATCCAGTCATCTTTACTTATGTCTTGAGCCAAGGTTATGAGTCAATGTGTTTATCTTGATTGTAGTTAAAGTGTCTGGTCGGGTACATCCAGATGTAGAATACTATATCGACATTAAAAGTCATGGGAACATGGAGAAATGTTCACAATACATCCTTAACTTAAAATAGGTTAACAGGACATCGTTAACACAAATAAAACAGGATATCGAGTGGATTTTAATATTGAAAAACAAAATAAAAAGTCCTTAAGTAAAAAGACCAGAGTTCCAGATGGAAAATGCTAAACGTTTCTCTCCATGATGGCATTATTTTTTTTTTCTCCGCACTTTTGTGTATTTCCTGATTTTTTTGCTACGATAATCGTGTTTCAACTGTAATCTGAGAAACAAAACATTAGAAAAGTTTGATCGGATGAGCTGGTTCCATGATTGTGATTAGTTCTCCACAAATGTGCAAATGCTCCTCAACTTACAGAGGGGTTATGTCCTGATAAACCCATCGTAAGATGAAAATACCACAAGTCGAAAATGCGTTTAATACACCTAACCTACCGAACATCACAGCTCAGTCTAGCCTACCTTAAACATGCTCAGAACACTTACATTAGCCTACAGTTGGGCAAAGTCATCTAACACAAAGCCTATTTTATAATAAAGTGGTGAATAGCTCATGTAATTTGTTGAATATTGTACTGAAAGTGAATAACAAAATGCTTGTATGGGTCCTCAAAATGTGGTTTCTACTGAACACATACTGCTTTCACACCATTGTAAAGTTGGAAAATAGTAAGTCAAAGCGTCATAAACTGGGGACTGCCTGTACATCTACATACATACATGGTAGAAATACGTGCTCTCTGTGTGTATGCACGTAAATATTGGTGTTCCAAAGCTCCGGGGTCCTCCTTTCCCAGCCAGGAAACTTTTTGCCCCTGGTGAGCTCTCTAATCCTCAGACCATGTTTCTGGAGAGACAATTTCCTGGTATTGCACCCCGGGCTTTCTCCCAAAGGTTTCCAGCAGGTGGTCACTCCCGCTCAGCTAGGATGGGGTGGCCAGAACCCTGCCTTTGGTCTCCACTGTCATCTTCTGGGGTAGTGTGGGTAGAGCACCATGGTTTGCTGGACTCCAGCTCTGCCCATATGCCCTTTGTTTGGCAGGAGGGCTCTCAGGTGGTGCCAACTTTCTGTAGATTTTAAAAAGGACACCATCTCCAGAGAGCCGAACCTGAAAACTGACAAGCTCCAAAGACATGAGAGAGGAGAAACCCTGCCAGGCGAGCACCCACAGCTGCTGGCACCCAAGTGAGGGAGAAAACTGGGACAGACTGCCTGATCTGATCACTTTATGCTTCCCTCTTCCCTGTCCGAGGCTTGGATTTCTTCTGACACTAACTACTTCCTTTCCTCAAAGGATGGTGTCCTCCTTTTTATTCTCTATGCATCTTAAAAGACAGTTTAAACAGAACAGTGTGGTAGGCAAAAGTTTGTGTTTCCTCCTGTACCCTTTTCTTTTGCATCTGGCAGAACCTCTCCCGTTCTATTGTTATTCTCTTTGCAGATACCTGTAGACCCGGAGCTGCCAGGGCATTGTCTGTGGGAGCTTAACTCTAACCATCACCACGTACCTGTACATGATTAATAAGCTGTGTTTGGTTAATAAGCAACATTCAGCTCTGATATTAATCACAGACTTTTAAAGCTAGACACAGCTGGTGACGATTTAGTGATGCCAGGTCCTTAGTGTTTTTGAGCATTAGCTTGGAGAAGAGACTGAATGCTGCCAGATGTCATCAAGCTAGAAAAAAAAAAGGTAACTGGGTCCTAAGAGAGGATCCTGGGGGTGCAAGAGCACACACAGAGCAAGACATCTGTTTTTTCAAAGGTCACTTCTGTTGTCACCTCCAGAGATCCTGTGAGTCCTCCTCATGGTTATGACTCCCTAGCTCATAACATTCCTAGAGAAAGCACATTTTCTTTTTTTTTTTTGAGACAGAATCTCACTCTTTTTGCCCAGGCTAGAGTCCCAAGGCGTCAGCCTAGCTCACAGCAACCTCAAACTCCTGGGCTCAAGCGATCCTCCTGCCTCAGCCTCCCGAGTAGCTGGGACTACAGGCACGTGCCACCATGCCCGGCTAATTTTTTCTATATATTTTTAGTTGTCCGATTAATTTCTTTCTATTTTTAGTAGAGACGGGATCTCGCTCTTGCTCAGGCTGGTTTCGAACTCCTGAGCTCAAACGATCCGCCCACCTCAGCCTTCCAGAGTGCTAGGATTACAGGCGTGAGCCACCGCGCCCGGCCGAGAAAGCACATTTTCTGAAACAAAAATTAGGGCTTATTGATTGGCCATGAGTCAGAAATTAAGAATGCTCCAGAAAAGTTGGGGGAAAACTGGTTCCTCAGTAGGGAGGCCTTCCTGGCAGGCCATGTTCATTCAGCTATGCTTAGCACCTCCAGGGACTGCGGTTACAAAGAAAACCCCCTCACCCTGTGGGTCTTCCCGTGCATGTGAGGCTGTTCTGGGTGGGAGCTCCATTCTGACTTGCGCAGCTGTGGGTTCTTCCATGTCAGCCCTTTGTGACAGAGCACATTGTCTCTGATTTCTCACTCTTAGCTCTTCCCGCATTAGGGACTGGAGTTCTAGCTCTGAGTTCCTTCAGCTGGAGAAGGGAGGTCCTTTTGCCTGCTTCCACTAGACTTTGCTCTTGAGTTCAGTCCAACAGGAAGCTTCTCCCGGTTTCCCTGTTCGCATAGGACCTTCCACAGATGAGGCCAGACTTTTCTCTCCCATCTCTCAAACCGGCTCTTTCCTCACCCATGGACCAGCTACTTCTCACGGGTCTCCTTGTCATCTTCTATTGTTCCTAGTCTGACAAAGGCTTTGAAATCTCCTTCCAAGTTTCTCCTCATCATGGCCTCCCTATCATAAATGAAGATCCAGAAACATCTTTATGTGCATTAAACACGTACTATATAGAAGGTGACCCCTCTCTTCAATTGAAGAGAAAGCTATGGGCACAATACATCTAGGCCATTTCAACCACAACTGCTGACCTTACAAAAGACCTGTGAGTGGGGACAGGTGAGCGAAGTCCCAACCCAGGACCTCTGTGTCCTGGAAAGTCACAGTTCTTCTGTTTGTCCTGCACAATGACTGATGCAGCAAATTACTGTCTCTTTTGAAGATAAAAAGAGACTCCCTTTTAGCAAGATCAGAGTTAACAAATTACTGGCTCAAATTCCCTTTCCCACCTCCATGGAGTCCCTACTGTGTATCACAAAGAATTGCTAATCTGAGACAATGGGAGAACCATTGCTGAAAAGAAATGCCTTACCACCTCCCCTTTCATAACCCACTGCCTTCTTCATAGATCACCACCCCTTCTTCCCTTTCCACATGCTTCCTCTTCCTTCTCTTAAGAAAGAATGTAACATTTGATGGGCACGTTTGTCAGGCATCTGAGGTTCTAATTGTAGCTCCATTACTATCAATCTGCGTGACTAGGGCGACACTGCTTACCCTCTTCCGGACCCTGTTTCTTCCTTGTAAGATGAAGAGCTTGCTAGTTGAGCACTGTGATTTCTTTCAGCTTTAACATTTGTGATTCTGCATTATCAGACTTTTATACCCTAGCATGTGAATAAGTCTTTCATAAGGTATTTGCATCTTAAATTCTACATGTCATTGTGGATGAATGGATTTATCCTTTAGTTAAAGAATTTCAAACTTCAGCAGAAGGTGTAGGGAGAGCCAAAGAGGTGAGGGGTATGGTAAGGGGCTCCCCCAAACCATATCTTACACCTTTTTCTTGAATCACCACCCCTCTGGCTGTCAACTTTCTTAACTGGCTTCCTGCTCACTTAACCTACATTTAGTATTTTCTATGGCATTACTTTAGAGAGAAGCCCTCCTCCAACTGTATTGAAATTCTCCCCCAAATATAATTTATTCGCTCATTTTGTTTTGAAATGGAAACATTTCCCCAAGAGTAGCCAGGCATTGTGCAAAGTCACATTGATTTTGAAAACCAAAGTAAATGTCACACATAAGAGATGACAAATTTCATTGTGTAATTTAGTTCTTCCTATCAGTTTGCCATTCTGACTCCTTTCTATTCAACCAGACGCTTTGTCAGAAATTGTAATCTAACCACGTGAACGGCTGTGAATAAAGGATTAACAAAACTCTTTCCACTTTTGCATAAGCATTTGATTTTTGGCTATCTTCCTCGCTCTGTTCCCCTGGAAACCTGAAAAAGGAAAGTAAAAATGGGCCCTGACTAGTAAATCCTCTCTAGATTGGGACAGCTATAAATACCAGGTAGGAAGTCAGATATTTTGAGTCTACCTACATGCAGTGACCCTTGTAACTGGCATGACCCTGTGAGGATCGTGAAAGTTATGTCCATGGAGTTCCTCCAAAAGATATTAGCTGCTGTGAAGTGTGGGGCATCCAATATAAGGTGGCTTCCACACTGATGTGAGTCTCACGTCTTCACATCTGAGTCATCACCTGGGGGCCAAAGAGAATAGCTTCTGTCCACTGTGTAGATGGCTTTGTGGTCTGCTACAGGGTCCTGCAGAAGAGGGATGCTGGCTGTCCCCTGCTGACAAACTCCGCCTCCTGGCCTAGGCACCCTTCTGAGTCAACTGGTGCATGGTGGACCTCGGCAGTGTTGTGGGTTCGCATGCTCAATAGAGCCTGTAGAAGGCCTCCGGGTAGGCGTTGTGCATGGGAATTTTAACTTTTAGTGGTTTGAACAAGAGCATTAGCCTGTGAAGCAGTGTGGGTAGGAGACAAAAGTCCAGCCATATTTTTAAAAATTAATTACCAGTTTTTCTTTACAAATTAAAAAATAATTTTGAGATAAAAATTGACAGGTCCCTCTTGAAAATATTACGTTGCGTGAAATCAGCCAGTCACAAAAAGACAAATACTTTTTTCCACTTACATGAGGTACCTAGAAGAGACAGCAGGCAGAATGGTGGTTGCCAGGGGCTGAGGAAGGAGAGAAGGAGGATTTGTTTAATGGGTACAGAGTTTCAGTTCTGCAAGATGAAGACAGTTCTGGAGATTGGTTGCTTAACACTATCAAACTGTACCCTTTAAAAAAATGTACACTTGTACAATGGTTAACATGGCAAATTTTACGTTATGTGTATTTTACCACAATTAAAATTTTTTTGAGAAAATTGATAGGTTCCTCTAAACACCATGTTTTCAATGGCTAGACTAATGCTAAGTGTTTCCAAATTTCATTGTGAGTAATGTAGGAAGATTTTTGTGTTACTTTTCCAATTCTATCTTCCAACAGTGGTGAAAAATCACTTCTTACCACTTGACCAACGGACGGTTTCAGCCACCCAGCAGTCACTCGGGCTCCCACTTAGCTCGGCTACCATGCCCCTTACCGACGCAAGATCGCCGTCTAGGGGCCAATTGTAGAACTACAGGCCACACAGAGGAGAGGGGAGTGATGCCCACCTGGTGCATCCCACTCCTTGAATGGAAAGAGCAACTTGCGAGGGGAGGCAGGAGCTCTCAGCACCCTTTTTTCCCCCCACCATCCTTCCAGTCAGTATAGTTTCCAAGGTCTTGCTGCTTGGAAAGGAAAGATCTCCTAGTATTTACAGTACTTGAGGTTGGTTAGAATAGTCTTGTGAGTACAGCACTAATGTCTTGCTAATTTGTATACTCTTAAAATAATATAACATCTCCTGTACTAACAAGGCTAAAATTCTTGCATACGCTCTAGTACTCACTTACAAGGATATAATAAGAGTAGTTTGGGAGAGTGACCAAATGTTTCTGCTTTCGGCAAATTTGCCACAAAACCGTATTATGAGTCATATTGGCAGTTAAAGAGTTTCAGAGACCAGCTAGTTTAGAGACCATCTAGAGACCAGTGGTTCTTAACCATTGTAGGGTCACAGACCCCTCTGACAGTCTGATAAAAATTAGAGACTTTTGTCTCATAAAATGCTCTTCTACACAAAACTTTGAATACAATTTTAAAAGTTCATCGTGGATGAAGCATTTCTGCTCTAGTTCCGCCCCCTAATTTGGAAGTGAGGTTTCTGAGAAACACCACACGCGAAGATGCCACTGAGCAGAGTGGACCAGGGAGTCAGGGCTGGATGTTGGAGGGAACTGTGGTCCCACACACAGTGAGAGTGGCACTGGGTGGGGACCAGCGCTGGTCAAACCCATTCCCCCCAGGGCACATGCCCTCCAGGGAGGAGCATGCTGGGTAAGAGCGCAAAAAGTTGCCTGCTGGAGGCCCCGCTCCCGTTGACTCGGATTCAGTGGCTGTGGAAAACAAGAGCTGTCTTACTGGCTGGAGAGGGAGAAGAACATGTGTAGGTGGCAATCCAGGGACAGTCAGAAGGAATGTGGACAATGACCCATGGGTTGAGTGGAGGGGGGCGTTTGGTAGCAGCATGGATTATAAGCCGGGAATACAGAGAAATAACAGTCAAAGGAGAAGAAGGCAGCAAGGGGTGTAGACCAAGAGCAGCAGCACTGCAGGGAGAAGTCTGGATTATTTGTGAAGCCTCTCCTCAGGGAATTCTAGAAAGAATCACTAGGGAGGACTAAAAGGAGACCAGACTTCCAACGTGGTGAACAGGAGAGTTGCTCTTTGAGTTCTTGCTTCAAATGGAGAGCTTTGATTACCAGGAAACAAAGGGTTCAAAGAACAAATTGTGGTATGTTTTTGTTTAAATCTCCCCGTGAAACGTGTCAGGAGTCAAACCGGGCTGCCAGGTAAGTCTTCTAAAGCTGCTGCTGGAGGAGGGTACCCAGCTGTCATGGACTTTGTAGAAAATCAGCATATTTCTCCGAACCTCAGTTTCCTCATCTACAAAATGGGATCAGGACTTTTGAGCACCAAGCATCCTTCCAACTCGAAAAATCTTCTGATTCTGTGACCAAGGTGGAAGACCTGGGCTGGGCTCCTCTGGTTCTGCAGATTTCAGTAAGTCATAGTCATTTCTGAATTGTTAGCACGAGCACTGTCCTTTTCATTCAAATATCCCCTTGAGGTGTCTTTTTTTTGAAAATTGAGAGACAGGAGGATACAAAAAGTTGGAAGGAAAGCTGATAAGAAACTAAAAAACATTTCCTATAACTAGAAAAAAAAATGAAAAAGATGATGATCAGAACTGGAGTTTTAAAGTTTACTGATTCCAGGAGTGTATGCCATGAGAATCGGGTGTTTAGAGGCAGGCCAGCTTCCAGGCTGACTAATCCAGTGACTACGGTTCTGATTCCGTGTGATTCTCGGCTCTGTCTTGTCTGGATTCAGTTTCATCCTCAGGCTGGAGGTTCAGTTTAACATGACTCCTGCAGTATATGGCCGAGCTTGACCTTCCCAAATGACAATGTCCACACAGAGAGAGATTCTCTCTTCCTGTGTCCCTCTCTTAGGATGGGGAATTTTCCAGAAGCCCCAGCAAACTTGCCCTTAAATCTCATTAAACCAAATTGGTTCAGATGCCTATTTCTGAACCTATCACTGGCAAGGTGATGAGATTGTGCTTAGGCAATTTAGGCCTCCCCTGAAGGTACAAGGAATGCAACGGGGAAGGAGTGAGAACCTGAAAAAATCAGGGTTTGTTGGAAGAATGAAGTGAAGCAAGGCTGCCGGGCAGACAAGCAGAGCCCACCACTTGTCTTCCAAAGGCTTGCCCATTCCTGCTCGATCAGCTGTCGAAATGCAGAAGGGTGTATGGTCATGTTCCCCATTCAACAGGTAAAGTAATCAGGCCCAAGGTCACACAGCTGGGTTGGAACTTGGGTCGAAGACCTTATGACTCAGAATCCTGGGCTTCCCTATATACATTTCAAAGGGTTTAAATTTTGCCTTATCTTTTTACCCAAAAAGTCTACATCTGGGGTTTATTATACGGAAATAATGAATGGGAATAAAGAGTTAGAGACAAGAATTTTTATCTTTTGTGTGTGTGTGTGTGTATTGTGAAAAATGGGAACAACCTAAAAGTCCAACAATATGCAATTAGTTAAATTAACAATGGTATATACATATAATGGAATTCTGCGTAGCTACTACAATTGTATTGTAGAAGAAAAGGCAATGGCCTGAAGAAATGTTCACAATATATTGTTACATAAAAAGTAGGCTATAAAACTGTTGTAAAAAAAACCAGATCTTGATAGATGAAGAGATGCATACACCAACATTTTATCAATAGTGATTTCTGTGTAGTGGAATTATACATGATTTTAGTTTCTTTCATTGTGTTTATCTCTGTTTTCCAGATTTCTTTGGTGAGAATATATAAGAAAGAATTTCTTTGATGAGAACATTATAATCAGGAAAAAAAGTCTGTTTAAAAAATATTTTTAGAATTAAATAATTTTCTTTTTGCTAACAATACTGATTTTCAGACATAGCTATAGGTACCACAGAGTTCCATGAGGGATTTCTGGAAATAGAGTTGGGAAGTCACCACAACAGCCTCCCCAGTCTTGTCCTCCGTGTCTGAGGAATCCTAGGCCAAGAAACACCATTTAGGAGGTTTCTAAAGTTTCTGCCCTTGACTGCCCTTGAAGAGTGGCCACTATATCATGTAGAGAACAGAAAACTACAGATTCTTTTTAAGACAACACTTAGGAGAATAGTTTTCTCTAAAGTTTAAAGTTCCTGGCACATATTCAGTATCTAATAAATATTGGTTAAATGAAGAGATGTTTGGTCAAGGATAATTATTTGAAAATATTAAAGAGTGAAATTACCAATTTATAAATACTCAGCACAGTGCCTTCTACAGATTCTCTTAGGAGTAGAAAACAGAATGATTCTCATCCACTCTGCTTTTTCCGGAATCATTCCTGGGTGTCTTGACCACCGAAATCTGGCCAAGTTCTCCCACACTCATCCCAGCTGTCACAGATGAGAAGCACTTTCTCTTCCCTTGACCTTCTGGCCCCTGTTCTGTCTCCCGCACATACGGAAAGTACCCAGGAAACAGCATAACCCAAAAATTCATATTTTCAGCTTCAAAGCAAAACTCCAAAGAAAAAAGCCAAACGCCTGAAGGAATTTAAGGACCAAAGTTATTCAGGTCGGAAGCCAAAAGAAGGCGGCTTACCCCCCATGTTTCAGACAGGTGAAGGCGGGAGGCTGCCGGATCCTGAGAAAGTATCATGAAAGACATGCTCTCCCAAGAGTACCCCAGTGTTCTCTCTGCTTTGAAGACAAACAGCCCCCCATAATTAGAAACAGCTTTGTGCACATCCAGGTGTTCATGCTTCCCTTCCAATTATTTTCAGAAACATCATAAAGAACCACTAGTGACAGTGTGAAACATCCTGGGTTGTCTTTTGAAAATATCTGTCCATTCTTATGAGTTGAGTTTGATATGAATAAGATTACAATCTGCTTATTCCTAAGAGTTTTTTTTGGTGGGGAGCAGGGTAATTCAAGATAAGGATTTATCTGTGTTTGGCTTGAACTTTTATCACCCGAAATACTACAACACATTTGGTTTAATCACAAAGAGCAGACAACTTACAAAAATTTTAACCAAATGTCCTTTTACATCACACACACACACACACACACACACACACACACACACACACACACACCATTAATACACCCTGAGCACTTCCTAAGGATAATATGAATGATCAAAAATTCTTGGAATCACAGGATGTGTCATGAGTCATAGTTCTTCTGAACTCTGTGCTGGTCAGACCACTTGGGAATGTTAGTGTCCAGTTCTGGAAACCACAGCTGGAAAGGGACACTGACCAATTTGAGAAGCCCCAGAGAGTGGGGAAAGCACAACCAGGATGCACCGTAGCCTTCTTTAGGGCAGAGTCTGGTCATGCCTTCTCTTGTCCCCACTGCCCCTGGCACAGTGCCTTATACATAAACATGCTTAAAGATATTTGTTGAATAAATGAATGAGTAAATAATCCATATTTTATGCGTAATTGTCGAAGGAAGTCTAGATGGTTAACCCAGAGAATCAAAGATGTAGAGGACATGACAGATCATTTCAACTACCTGAAGGGGCACCAAGGAGAAGAGGGCAGAGATTTATTGTCTCCTAGTCTCTGGACCAGAAGCAGGGTTATTTAGCAAAAGCTACAGGAAGGCAGCTTTGACCCAGGACTATTATTGTTTTGCGTATCTATTAATACCTTAAATAACTGTGGGATGCTCAAGTACGTTCTCTGTACTCAAATTTTAATTTGAGAAATTTGGGCTGGTGGCCAAATTAATAACTTGTTCAAGAAATCCTTACAGAGCATGGTGCCAGAGGCTGCTGCGGAGCAGGGTGGATGGGTAGCCAACAAAAGCAAGGCGGCTTCTCTTCTGAAGCTTGCAGTCCCGTCAGGAATGCAGACAAGTCAGCAGGTAGGCACAGTTCGCAGGAGTGAGGTGGGCTCTGATGAGCGAAGTCCAGGCACCTGCCGCAGTGGGTGCTCAGGGATCCCAGAAGGCTCAGATCAAGGGAAAATGGATGGAGGTGTGGTGGGGGTGGGGGATGACCCTGCATGCATAAGAGCTCCCAGGCAGGAGGGAATGACACTTTAGAGAGCCTTCCGCCATCCTTAAACCAGTTACACTTCCCACTTCTACTTGCTCTTGGCTTGGGAAATTTTCTACCTTTTTGCCCTGCAAATCAGCCTCAGTGGCTGAGTTTTGCTTTTTGAAAGGTTCCGATTCTCATTGCTCAGTCTTATTCTGAGGTTTTGTGCCTGCCTCATCCTGCTACTGGCCCTCGAGGGAGTCAGACACCAAGCACTCCAAATAGAAAGTGAACTTGGGACATTGATCCTCTGAGCCAAGGCGAACACTACACAAGGGGCTGGACGTAATAAGCTCAAGCCAAGAGCCACACCTGAGTGAAGCTCTACTCA
>NW_012150063.1:8355714-8372959 GCF_000956105.1 Propithecus coquereli | reverse complement strand
CCTGAGTGAAGCTCTACTCAAGCCAACACGACTGATGTTTAAAATGCAACAGAAAGATGAGAATGTTCTGGAATTAGAGAATGGTGATGATTACACAGGCTCATGAATATGCTACTGAACTGTACGTCTTAACATGGTGAATTTCATGGTATACAAATTATATCTCAACGATATTTTTAAAAAAGCAACAAGGGGTGGCTGCTGAAGGAGGCTGAGCTTAAACATCTCTGGTTAAGCTTTTTGTTTTCCTTGTATTTACCGGAAGGAGAAGAAGGCTTTGTCTTCAGACAAATATTGTTGCCATCTTCAGAAATTCCTGGCAACCTGTTGTTTCATGCCCTGTTGTTCCATGCCCTGTTAAGGCATGAAAAATTTGATTAGTGCTGACACAATATACAGTCTATTAATTAATACCTAAATGATGACATGTCATTGTGTCGTGATTTATAACTGTGACCATGCACTGATATTTCTCATCACAGTGCTGTGTGGCGGAGGGACACCTGGTTCTGTCAATAACCAGGACTTTAGTGACCTCGAGGCAGTCGCAGAACCACGGGGTCTCTGTTTTCTCAACTCTAACATGAGGGGCTAGACTCACCAGGCCTAGTTTTTCTCCATGATTCCGTGAATTTCTAACTTTCAGAATCTTCAGAACAACCCTGTAGGATAAGTAGGTGGGAATTATTGGCCATATTTTATCCATGAGGAAACTGTGGGTCAGGGAATTTAAAGGGCTGATTAGTGTTTGAACCAGGACCAGAAGTGAGTTCACCCGAGTTCTAGTCCCAGTCTCCTCGTGTGAGAGAAATGTGGAGACTTCATCCCAGGAATATGTCTAGGGGCTCTTCAGCTGATGAGGGTTAGAGGAGAGATTGCAGGTTCTTGAGAAAGGTAAATCAGGGCGACAAGAACGTCAGAAAGGGTCAGTCAGACTTGGGTCATGGCCGCTAGTGGATGAGGGAAGTCAGGAGGGGTTTGCTGAGGAGTTTGCATTTCCTAGAGCCCAAGGACAGTGGGAGTTGCCAGGAAACCCTGAGTTTTCCAACTTGGCAATCATTACTCAACTCAGTTTTTATAGGAAATAGCCCAGCTCTTTGGAAATTTTTTGTGGTATAAATATGTCCTTGGAATTCTATATATTGGCTTAGCAAAAGGCAGAAACATTTCGGAACCCATGGATTTGGGAGATTTGCTGGCATTATTATTATAATTACTCAGCAGAACTGTACAAAGTGAAATTATACTGCTAAAAGCAATTCAATTTTCTGATCTTTGAGACTTCTTAAACACAAGAGAACCCCAAGCAGAGTGAAGGTGGACTGGAAAAAGCAGTTTATTCTGAATCCAAAAAATTAGGTCTTTGCTCTGCCTCTGACAGGCTGTGTGTCCTCATTTAATTCACTTAACTTCTCAGATACTCGACTTCCTCAGCTGTGAATAAAGGGGTTAGAGATCATCTTTAAAGTCTAGCTCAGCTCTAACGAACTGTGATCAGATACCATATACCTGACCACATTCTCCTCCCTGAATCTTGGAGATTTCTGTTCCTCCAGCCTATACAAATGGAACTTTTCATTGTCACATTCACTGTTCTTTGCCCTAGAAACAGAAAGCCCAGCCATAGTCTGATGCCACTTCCAAGAGCCATAGCAGGTGGCACCTAGCATCTCTATCATGACTATTATGCTCCTAGGGAAAGCTATCTTAGAGGAACATAAAGAGCCTGACCTTGGCTAGAAAAACAGTATAGTACAGTGTTAAGAGCACAGGCTCTGGAGTCAGACAGACCTGGGTAAACCTGCCACATATTAGTGACCTTGAGCACGCAAGGTCACAACACCTGGTACCTAGTGAGTGCTTAATAAAGGCTGGCTGTGTAAACCTCTATTCTGGAGGGACAACAGGGCCTTACAAAACCAACATGGGATGGTAAATATCACACAGACTGGATTTCTAAGAGGAAATGCCACCCCCCCACCCCCTTTTCTCCAACATCTCTGGCAAAATTGTTGCCCAAGAGTAACAGGCTTAGCCAGTCACAGAGGGGAGGGGAGTGATCTCTATCCAAGGGAAGAACATTTGATTTGATGTTTAAATAAGTTGCTTAAATTCTTTTGAAGGAGTAGAGGGAAAGGAGAGGCAAAGACTGAGAGGGGATGGATGAGAATACAAAATAAGAGAACAAACAGAATAGGTGGTGAATGAAAAGGTTAATGCTAATAATTTCTCTTTTATGATAAAAGGCATTTTCAAGAAAATCTTAACCATTTTATCAAGAAGAGGTGAATTAGTGAACTTATGTTCCTGTTTAAGGAAATGCATCGGCATTTTCTCTGCACGTGGAGTTTGTTTAAAACTTAGGCATTATGTGTTTTTAAATATCTAGATCTATTCTAGACATGCACATTCCAACGGATAGATCAATGTGTTATTGATTTTCTTACCAGCTTCAGACTCAGAGCGGATACCATACCTGGTAACTTGGCACCTGCTGCCAGTGGCCCCACATGACCCTATCAACTGCAGGACAGCCCAGAGTCCAAGCCTAGTCCACACAGGCTGCAGCTGTCACACTCTGAGGCATCAAAGCCTCAGCAAGTTGCTAAGCCATGGGCTCTGGATCCAAATGTCTTTGGTTCAAATTTCAACGACCTCCTTTCCTAGATGTGTGATTTATGGCAATAACTTCTCTAAGGCTCAGTCTCCACATCTGTAAAATGGGGCTAATGATAGCACTTACTTCATAAAGTTGAGTATTGAAAAAGATAATGCATGGAAAGCCCTTGGCTCAACACCCACCCACAGACAATGTTCAACACACACTTAATGTCTATGTTCTTTTCTTGGAACCCTGAGATGTAGGATCTTACCATTGGCCTCAAGTTTAAGGATATGGGCAAATAAGTATAATGTAGGAGTGTAGATATGGGTTTTAGAAGATATATGCTGTAGCCCCTGTCCCATATCAATTTAATATCTGTTTCCTAATGTAATGCCCTGAAATACCAGAAGAGGGAAAAAAAGGATTTTTTTCTAACAATCAGAAGTATGATAAAACTGTCAAAGGTATATTCATTCAGCCATGCAAATTGTAAAACCATAGTAATCATTCTGTTTCTTTGGCCACAACTTAAAAGAGAAATATCCTGCAGGAAAAATAAATGAATAAAAGCAAAGGAGGGCATCGAACACTATCTGCAGAAGAACCACTGAGCCAACTATTTTACCCTGCCTGTGTTTACTGTGTTTCTCACAATGTGCCTATAAAAATTAGAGTCGCCATTTATTGTACCAGGCAGTGTGCTAAGTGCTTTATGCACCCTGCCTCATTTACCTGTCCCAAGAGCCCTGTGATCAGGTATGTTAGTGCCACACACATTACAGATGGGGAGATACGCCCAGTCAGAGAGGGGCTCTGGGATTCACGCACGGGCAGACCCCCTATGGGGCCTGTGATCGAGGTAGTCGAATCTCAGCACCCAGTGCCCCCGGCTTGGTTAGAAAAAAATGGGCCTGGAGGTTCTCTGAGAATAGATCTAATATACACCTATGGCTGAAGTTGGAACAGAGACCATGCAGTGCCATGGCTCAGGCTGAAACCGGGAAGGGACTATGATGAAAACCAAACTCAAGCAGTTTTGTTTTTAAAACTGATAGGAGGAGTAAGGTATAAATGCGTATCTCATTTCTCTTCCCATCCCACCCCATAAGTGCTTCCAGTAGTTACTTTAGAGTTACTAAAGATATATCCAAAATCACTGTACTCCGTGTATACTTGAGTCCGCCTAAGCAGCTCGGTACCGCATGGAGTCAAGTGTCCTCTGGGCCACATCTTTTCCCCACAAACACTGCAATATGCCCAGCCTTCTCATCATGTAAGGTCCCCATACGATCCCCCATCCTATGGGATGAAAAATGGAATGATTTCATCATTTGAATCTCTTCTGTAAGATCCAAAATGCTCTTATATACAGACCCTCATATTCTAACCAATTCACTCCAGAAGTTGGAAGCGGGCAGCTGTTATTATTTTCAAATTACAGGCTGAGAAATCAAGATCTCCAGAAAGAAATAAAGCTGCTCTGCAATTTGGAAAACCATTTGTGATGCTATAAAAATGTCTCACTGTACTCTTGACCACATAAATCACTATTTTTATTGCCCTCTCCCTAGATGAGATGTGGCTTAGTTCAAGAGAGCTGTTTATCACTTGGCAAGCTAAAAAGACCTAATTTCAATTCTCCACTCTAGTGGGTGGTAAGAATAAAGGGAATTTTGTTTAGGGGAAGAGGAAATGATAAGAAGGGGAAGGAAATATTAGACCTAAAAAATCTACTTGGAAGCCTTTTGGATAATTCATGGATTTAATTTGTCCAAGCCAGAGCTTGGGTTCAGACGGCGTGGGCTTAAATTCTAAGCCACTGTTATGGCTGCTCATTTCATGTTGGTTCCGTCCACTCCCTTTCTACAGCGAGCCCGTGAGTGAGACCTCAACCGCTTTGATGAGTGAGTGCATCACTGGGGCAGCACAAAGGACAGGGCCCAGGAGCAAGGGAGAGAGAAACAGCTCATCTCTTTCATCTTTCTCAGTGTTTCTTGCTCCATCTTTGTTGTTCTCATCCATTTTTCATTCCATCTCATTTCCTCTTTCTTCCCTTTCATTTCCTCATTTTGGGACAGCGAGAGGTCACGGTCTTGCTGCCAACAGTTTTGACACTTTCGATTGTCACGGCAGCCATGAAGCCAGGGCTGGGCCCCGTCTAGCGGCCAAGCTGCAGCAGGAGGGAGTCTGTGGTGTGCAGGGCGTCTCCAGCTGTCATCTAGCTGTCCCTTCACTTTTAATTTTGCTCATGGTGTCTTCTGTCAAAGGCAAATTCAGAAGTCAGTAGTCTAATCTGTCAATCCTTTCTTTTCTTTATGGTTTCCAGGTTTGTGTCTTACTTAGGAAGGCCTTCCCAATGCTAACTAACGTGATATATTTAAACAGATACACCACATTTGTCTAAACAGAAATTTAGGCAAGCTGACACATCTGAAACAGAGCTGTCTCATTAAATTTGGAATGTGTGGATCGCGTGCGTACACTTGGACTCCGAGATTTACTTTCTCTGGAAAAGTCCTCCAGGCTCCCTTACTCTCTGCCCTCCACCCCCATTTCATTTCAGGGTGGGGGAGCATTCGGTTGCCAGGTCTAGAAACGCACTCAGGCTAAGTAAGTGGGGGTGACTTGCACACTGAGAAATCACACCTGGGCCCTGAGGAGCTGGCGTCCCTGGCAGCGGCTCATCCTGCTCCCTTTCTCCCAGTTGTCTTTGTCTGTGAGCATCTGCTCTATCTCCTCCCTCCAGTGCAGCTTCCTCTGTCTGTGCATGACCTTACATGGCTGCCTGCCTGGGACCCTGAGCCCGCAGGATCTCATGAATCCAGGGCCCACTGACACGATAGCCTCAGGCTCTCGCTGTCCCAACTCCAAGTTCTAGATAAAGAGGACTGCCTGGTTAGGGTGGGTCATGCGTCCACTCCCGCTCCAGTCTTCAGTGGCCAGGGGCATGGGTCGCACGGTTGCCCCTTAGGGCAGTGGACAAGGTAAGGTTCTCCGAGAAGGGGAGGCAGGAGGAGAAAATGACTCTGTAGTCGGTCCATTCTCACACGCATATTGTGACTTCTGCTCCCGTTCAGGTTTGCCCTTCATGTTGCCTCTAACTGAATTTTGTTTTCTGCCATGGTCAGCTTTATACCAGATCCAGGAGCTTTTAGGGATGAGCTGTGGTCCTGTCTCCTAGAGGGAACTCTGATCAAAAACTACATCCTCCTGGGAGTTAGGGAGAGGGGAAAAGCCTAGGGTACAGATGGAGAAGAACGAGTAGTTCCAGCAGACGTGGCCAGGGGCACCTCTGGAGACACAGGGATTGCCGAGTGTGGCTACTCGGCACCGTGCAGGCGCCCAGTGGAGGTGTGGGCAGGAAGGACACAGAAAGTCTGTTCTAGTCCATTTCTGTTAATCCCTACTGCAAATTCCTCTTGTCACATGGCTGGGGGACTGTGGTGGTGGCTATGGGCATGAAAAGTGGAGTCTAAGGCTTGCTTTCCGAATTCTCTTGACAGGGTCAAATGTAGTCTAAAGACGTTGATTTCTGAGAAAGGAAATCTTTTCTGCTTTCTGCAGCCAGACTAAGGATTTAATGGCCAATGGAAGGAGAGGATGTGGTGGGACCCTGATGTCTACACAGCCTCTGTGAGGCTCGGTCTCCTTCTCTCTAAAAGATACAACTGTCTACCTGGTGAGAGAGGGTCTTTCGAGATCCCTCTAAACTGCAAAATAATGATATTATACAATAATATGTCCTCACTTAACATTGTTGATAGGTCCTTGGAAACTGATTTTAAGTAAAACAACATATAACTAAATAAATATTTTTTCTCATCAATGTTGTAACAAAACAACATTGAAGGAAACATTATTTGTGGACCTGCTGCGCATCATTTTGCTTAAAGTTACAGTTTCCAAAAACCCATTGACAACATTAAGTGAAGACTTACTGTACCAATGTCTGTATCTTACAAAAGTTCTAGCTTTTAATTCATATACCACAAAATACGAAGGTTTCATATCAGAAATCATATAAATATGAATATTTTGCTACAATGTCTCACTTCTCCACTTCACCAAGCCTAACCGACCTCTTTCCTCCAGAATATTCCTTTAGAATATAAAATGCCTCACCAACATGAGACAACAGCAGGAAGCACATTGATAGTGATTCTCCACGTGAAAGAGGCTGTTGTGTAACCACCACGAAGGCACAAAGCCAGGGTTTGAAAACACCTGCCCTCGCCCAGTTCTAAGCATTGCCCCAGACACTGTCGCTAACACAGGCACCAGCACCGAGGACTTCTGAGCAATCGGTCATCCTCTCCTAGCACACGCTCCTTTAGGAAAAATACGACGCGATATTGGCAATTACCTACGGTGGTTTGGATTTAGATTTTATTTTGCCTACAGGTTCAGGCAATGGCAAATATGCTGGAGTTTAACAGCATTTAAGGTTATCTGATAACTCTTGAGCCACTGCAGAGAGAACGGGTTTGCAATTTTGTCATTTGAGCTGCCTCCGACTGAAGGCACAGGCCTCTTTCGTGTACCTTCGAAATGTGATCACTGCTATATCCACGACAAAGTGACCGGTAACCGGCTTAAAAATCTTGGTAAGTGGACTCTTTTACATGAAACACAAACATGAATTGCTTGTTCTTCTTATTTTTATTTCAGAGTGGTCCCCAATAGTCAAGATTTCGCACTGTGAGGCGCCTGTATTCCAGCTCCATGGATGGACTGGATGCGCCAGATGCCAAAAAGGTTAAAGGCTCACGACATCCCAGTTGGACCACTTGGTTTTTCTCATCAGAGTCAACCAGAGAGCTGCGCTCCCTCTCCAGCCTTACCAGGTCCCTTGGCCAAGGCGTCCACTAAAACAAAGACAACCCCTTGCCCCCGGAGAACTCTGATCTTACCCTAGAGCAGGGGCCTGCAAACTGTTTCTGTAAAGGGCAACAGAGTAAACGTTTTGCCTTTGTGGGCCTTCCAGCGTCTGTCGCAGCTATTCAACCCTGCGATTTTCCAGCAGCCATTAGACAAAATGTAAATGAATGGGCATGGCCCAATCTGGCCCTCGACCTACAGCAAACTATGGTTTGCTGACTCCTGCAAGAGTCAAGCCCTTTATGAACTAGACAGTTCCATGCTTGAACATGGGTCCAGAAAATAAGAGGAGGCAAAGCTCACACATTTGCTATTGTGTGCCTCCTAAATGCCTTGTGTCAGTGTTGGTCCCCAGTTCTTAGGAAGGGCGTTGGGCACCATCCACATGTTGACCTGAGCAAAAAAGGACTACTGCAGGCAGAATCAGAGAGTGGGTATCAGGTGTCTTCAGAGCCCTCTACCTCCAGACTGACACAGCAACAGATCCTAGTCTCCTGGGTTCTCTGGCTTAAATCATGGGAGCCACGGTCACCCTGCCAGGCTGAAGACGTTGGCTCTGGGATGGGGCTGCAGTAGCCACGAGGGACGGGTGTTCACTTGGATGCTTAGCATGTGGCTAGGATGGGGCAAAGAACGTTAGGTGGTGCTTGGTCAGTGACTTTCAAGTATCATGTTTCTTACTTGTGTTACCAGATGTGTGCTACCATCCTCTCTTAAAGAGAAACAATACGAGCCTCTCCTGCCAGACAGGTTTCAGACCGCAGAAGTATGGCCTTGGCATTATGGCAGACAGGGCGCTGTCCTTCTCTTGTGCCTTCTTTCAATCTACCTGACCCCGGCTCTGCTCAGCAGTGACCCATGCTCTCCTGGCCACTTGTCTCCACAGGACCTATGATTTGTCCACCTCGCTCCATCTGGGACCGGTGCCCAGGCCATCTTCCTCACGCCATCCCAGGCCGGTGGAACACGCTCTGTTTGGGACTTCTCCAGAGAGGCTCACCCAAGTTCAGAACAGCCACAAAAGAGCCAGCATGCAGGCCAGCCTGTCCTTTCAGGGAATGCCTTCAAAGCTACCATGTTCTAAAACATTTTCAGCAAGTTTTTGAATCTCTTCTTATGGCCATAGGGAAGGCCCTGAAACCAGGGCTGAGGTTATAAGGAGCTCAGACAGAGCCCTCCCTCAATGTGTCCGCATTTCCAAACCAGAGGAAAAAACAGAACCCAGGCAAGTGGCATGTGAATAAGGCCAAAGGATGCAATAACTACAGCAAAGCTTGTGCAGAGCCTTCCTGATGGCAGTAGACACACACGCCTGCAGCGGGGTACTGGTAACCCGGACTAAGTGGAAGCACAAATTAGAAAATAAACAAAATAAGCCTCCTTGGGCCCTTGAACTCAGCACATTCATGAATATGTAAGATACATTAGTTCATTATGCTCCAAGACACTGCAGATGCTGGGCGTGGGAGGCGTGGGCGGGCGCCATTGACGCAAAAGTCGGTATGTGGGGGACACTTTGCCAAACTCTGGGGCCCGTCTGGTTTGAGGCACATCTGCTGGGGCCTCCATCAGGGCTGGGTGGAGGACAGGGCAGGACGCAGTGGTCTAGGGGTGAGGGGAGCAACACCAACCTCGGCAGGGGCCTCAGAGTTTAGCGTGTGTGCACAGCGGTGTGTTTGAGAAGTGTGGTCTGCTCTGGAGTCCTCTCCAGCTGAGGGCCTGGGGTCCTGGAAGAAGCAGGGTGATGTCCACGAGGAAAAGCCAAAAATGCCAATCTGCCTTCAAAATTCAGCATAGACCAAGGATCTGAAGATTTCGAGCCCAGGGGCTAAAAGAAATGTAGTTTACCATAGCACAGAGTTCAGTTGCCTTGTTGCAGACCAACTTAGCCTTGAGACTTCCCTGAGGTCCTTTAAATCTGCAGTCCCCAACTCCCAGGCAGTGGACTGGGACCAGTCTGCAGCCTGCCAGGGACCAGGCCACACAGCAGGAGGCCAGCAGCGAGCAAAGCGCCCCTTTCACCCACAGCCACTCCCCATCATGCACATCACTGCCTGAACCCTGCCCCCCATCGGATCAGTGGGGGCATCACCCCCTCATAGGAACGCAAACCCCACTAAAAACTGCACATGCAAGGAATCCGTGTTGTGCACTTCCCATGAGAATCCATCACCTGGTGGTCTGAGGTGGAGTTGAGGGGGCGCCCTGCCCCCACTCCCGTGGAAAAACTGTCTTCCATGAAACCCGTCCCTGGTGTCAAAAGGTTGGGGACCGCCACTTTAAATGATGTCATTATCAAGCCTGTTTTGAAGATCTCCCTTTAATGCCTTCTCTTGTTCTATTCTCTTTTGATTTTCAAGGGAACATGAGTTTTTGGGTGAACTCTTCTAGAAATACTGCATTTGCTGTAAGGGGATATTCATATTCTCCTAGTATAACAACATCAAGAGGCTGAAAGAAATCGGAGATCTCTGGGAAAGAAGTGGCTTCAGAATATGCCCTTCAGGCTGCCGTCGACCTGACACCTAGAAACATGTGGAGTCAGAATGGAGCTGGATTCTGGAACTCGGGCCGTGTGGTCTTCCTGCCGGAGGTCCTGTGGCTTCCCCCACCTCCACTCCCCAACCTGTGGCAGGAGAGCCCCTTCCAAGTTGCCCCGGACCTGATTAACTCCAGTGTGCTGAGGTGGCAAGGGGTGGCCAGAGACCCGGGTGTCCTGTGCTTCCCTCACTGTGCTGCGGTTGCTGAAGCCCGGAGCACTGACAGGACTTCAGACAGCGCGGACACTGTCTTTTCTGATTCCCCGATAGGGTTTCTTATTTGATGGGTGGCTGAGGAAGAGGGAGGCAAGCAAGCTTTAGCTCTTCTGGAAATCTTGACTCTTCAGAGTGGATTAACTCATCTCTTCCATGGAGTTAGCTACAGGCAAATTCACAATTTCACTCAGTGCTCGCAAGTTTCTACAGAGGTGAATAGCTCAAAAACGGCCACTATTCTGGGCTATAGGCTGATGAAGGGAAGAGATGGAGAAGTGAAACAGTGTCCTACCACCCAGGAGCAAAGACACATGGCCTTAGGGTCAACGCACTCACACTTACAGCTTGGTTCTGCCACGATAACAGAGGGATCTGCTGCTGATTGTTAACTTGGCTGAGTCTCGATTTGCTCATCTATAAAAATAATGCCTGCTTCTCAGTCGCCGTGAAGGTTTGCTATAAAGCGCCCAGCAGGCAGCTGGACATAGTTGGTGGTTGGTGCAAAGTAGCTGCTGTCAGGCTACTTAGGTTTCATTCTGTTTAAGTCTCATCTGGAACTGATGTGCTGTTGGATCCATTCGAAGGCTCTGTGAGCAGAAGATAAGTTGTTTCCCAGGAGCATTTTAATTTTTTAAGTTAAACCACTTAGTGTGTGGGAGCTACCACTTGCATTTAATTTTCATGTTTTGTATAAAACAAACTGAAAAAAAATCAGATCTTTTGTTTGTAGCAGAATTTCATCTTTGAACTTCTTTTTAAAATGCTCTTTGTAAACATATACATGTCCAAATGTATTTTCCTTGCTTTCAAAAAAATACACCCTTTCTGATTTGAGGCCAATTACATTGGAAATTTGGTGCCTAGAAGCTATCTTTTTAGATATTTGGATTTGAAGCAGGAGGAAGAAGGGTATAGGAAGGAAGGGCACAGTGAAAATCTGCTTGTCCCATGGAGGCTTCCTGGGGATGAGCCAACGGCACGTCTGTGGCTCTGTAACTTTTCTCTCTCCTTAGCTTTTGTGATTCATAGTGGGGCAGGGGGTGGTGTCATCCTAAATTATTCTTCCAGACTTCTTTGTAGCCACATATATGGCCATAGATGTCAAGTTATCTTCCCTTTTCTTGGACACTAAACACAAACACACATTATGTAAGGACACATTGAGTTTCTACCCCATTTTTCTGCCTCTCTTTACAGCTAAACTCCTATTGTAAAGAAGTTTATTGTGCACATCTAATCTTACCAGTCTCCACATCATAGTCAGGAGGGTATTTTTGAAATGCAAATCTAAAAATCTAATAATGCAAATCTAATTCTCCCTCTCTCTCTCTCTCTCTCTTTCCCCACTCATAAACACACACACACACACACACACACACACACACACACACGAGTTTAAAAGAGGGCTTCAATTGTCTTCCATTGCCTTTAGTATAAAACAAAAATTATTAACATGGACAGGCCCCCACCTGACTCAGGTTACCATGCTTTCCTCGCTCTGGGCCTTTCTGTTGTCCTGGTCCTATCTCAGCCCTTTAGCTTCTGTGCTTGACTTCATGGAGCATGTCTGCCTCTGGTCTTCGCCTGTGCTGTTCCTCCTGCATGACATCCTCTTTCCTCTGCTTATCACCTGGTTAACTCCTCCTCCTCCAGAGCTGAAATCAATTGTCCTTTTCTGTAGGAGGCCTTCCCTGAACCCCTTGACCTAGTCAAATCTCACTCTTATGCTTGCCTTGGCACAATGTACCTCTCATTTGTAGCACTTGTAACACTTGTAATTTTACATTAGTTTCCATGATTATTTCATTCATGTATGATACTTCTACTGAATTTGAAGGACCATGAAATCAAGAATTGTATCTGGTTCTGCTCACTTTTGTATTTCCAGCATCGATCATAGTGTAGGTGTTCAATGAATATTAATTGAATGGAAGTGAATTAATGAATAAAAAGTGCTCTTCCCTGGTTTTCTTTTACACTCGTGCTTAGCTTTGGCTTTGCCTTTCTGGCAAATGACCTAAGTACAGGAGGATGCTGAAGGGACAGTGAAGGCAGCAACAAAGTCGAGTAACTGAAAAAAAGTAAGTCGATTCCTTGCAATTAGACTTCTCAGAGGAATTTTTTTGCTTCTGCATTCAAATGAAACAGGAACATTAAAATTGGTATTTTGTTCCCTAGAAGATAAACTACAAACCGTCATCAAAAAATACCTACTGTTGGGACTGATGGCTCACTTTGTCCTTCCTACCTGTAAGTCATGAGAAGGTATCAAAATGATTCCATCATAAAGGACAGCCCAAATCCTGGATCTTGACCTGCTTTTTAATGCTTCATCTCTAGCATGAAACCATTTTCAAGGGATTGAATCCATTTTCAAGGGATTCCATATTATATTGTCAAACCCCTGGCTGGGCTGGGATATAGTTGTCTTGGTGGAACAGGGTCGGTATTGGAGGATATGATTGAAGATCGTATTAAAGAGAGTAAGCCTGGGGGAGGGAGGGTGATTATCAAGGCCAAGTCTGAAACAATGACTGGTGACCAAAAATGAGTTGATACCAGCAATTACTAAGAGATGGTGATAGCTTACAGAGGTGGAAATCTAGTAAATAGTCTGGGGTTAAAAAACTCAAAGTGAGAGAAGATACGAAGGATGACCCAGAAATGAGATGTGCAGATAGGGTGGATGTCAAGGGCAGAAAGGTCAAGTAAGGCCAAGGGTGTGCCAGTCTGGAACATAAGGCAGAACATCTTGGGTAAGTTGGTTTTGTTGATTAGAGTCATTTTTATCCACACCCGCTGCTCATATGATGTTTTCTTCTTTGCTTCTTGGGTGAGTTTTGGTATCTCATACACATATAAGTAGAAAGACAGTAGACGTTCTTAGGTAGCTTTTGCAGTAAGGGAGCAAAGTGCTAGGAGAGAGTGATCATTCCTTTTACAAAGGCCTTTATTCCTCACTAAAATAAAACTTTTATCTAAGTATTTGGTCCTTTAAAAAAAAACAGAAAAGAAAGAAAAGAAAGCCTGAAATCTCTCTCTTTTGACTAAATGCTACCAACTGACTTTTCTGTTTGGAACTGAAGTCTTCTGTTCCACATGTTAAATGCATTTTGGCCCCTTGGCTTCCCAGTTCTCAGTAGAAAAACAAAACGGTGAATCATTAATTTCAACATTCGAACTTAGCTGAACATTTTTGGTGATTCAAGCCCACAGAGGGAAGGGGAAAGAGTTCCAGAGAGCGAGTGAGAGCCGTGCGTTTACCACAAGCCAGCAGGGACACTCTTTTCAAGGCTGCCGGATCCCAAGGCTTGCCCTTGCTTCAGGAAGAAAAACTGGTTGACACCTGAGGAGTCTGCAGCCGCTGGAGGACGAGGCTCGGCATGAGGAGGGCAGGGGCAGCTGGGCCGGAACGGGCCACGTTTGGCATGTCACTCCCTCCACCTGCCTCACCGCCCTCTCTGGAGACCTGTGCTGGGTGGGAGGAGGCCACTGCCAGACAACAGTCCGGGGTTTTCTGTTCCTGCTGCAGGAAGTCCCCCTTCCCCTGCCACCCTCGCCTCCTCAGCCTGGAAACAATTTTTACAGAGGAGGAGGGAAGCAAAGCGTTGAAAGGCAGACACGCATGGCGGGGTTTGAAGAGAGGGGCCCCTCATTGAAGCATTCCTCCCCCAGACTTGAAAGGACACTTCAGATGCCTTCATTTTAGTTTGGACACTTCTTCAGTATTTAGGAAGCTACTAAGAAAATTTACCCTGGGGAAACGGATGCCTGAAGCTGAATCAGACACAACCAGCTATTACCACGGGATCTGACCCTTAGCTACCTCTGACTTCCTCTCTCCCCACTGCCCTGTCTGCCAGACTCAGCCCCTGGTCCCCACACAGCTGCTGCCTGTGGCCTTGCCTGGACCATTCTTGCCCCCACGTATCTGCACAGCTTGTTCCCTCCTGCATCCAGGTTCTGCTTAGAGGTCATCTTGTCACACAGGTCTTTCCTGGCTGCCCTGCTTGTACCTTACCCAGTGCCATTTTCCTGGGCAACACTTTTTACCCCTTGATACGTTCAGTGGTCACATGTCTGCTCGTCGCACGGCTCACCTGATTGAAACATAAGACCTGTGCAAGAAGAGACTGTCCACTATACCCTTGGCACAGAGCGGATGCTCGGTAAGTATTTAAAGAAGGAAGGAAGGAGAGAGGGAGGGAGACTAAAGGAAGGATGGACAGCCTGAGGGAACACGGCACAGGCTGGGGGTGAGACTCGCAGGGAGATGGGAGCTAAATGGGGTCCTTGACAGTAGACATGGGAGTCACCGGAAGAAACCTTCCTACTTCATCTCTTCCCTGTGCCTGGGATGATTTACTCCTGGATGGTAAAGAAATGTCTTGGTCTCATCCGTGTTAAATTAACTCTGCTGATATTACAAGCCGGCGTTGCTCTATAAGCATGACCTTGGCTCATCTTTTCAAATATGACCATGTTCATTGCTCAATGATCGAGTCATAAAGTTACATAAGGAGATTGGCTCACAGCAATAACTGGCAGAAACCAGGTGTATGCATTACATTTCTGTCCGGGTGGTGCTCTCAGAGCACTTCTTGCCATGAGAACTAAGTCACTGCCCCACTGCCACGAGCCAAAACAATTACGGGGCTTTCCTTGTGTTCTTGCTGCCAGTCAGCTCTTGACCTGGGGTCCTAATAATGAGCCTAAACATACAAGTTGCAGGTTTATCCTCCCCTTATTCTCTCGCCCCTCCCCAAACCCATATTAGTCTCTGCCTTCGTTCCTGTTCTTTTGACCTACTTTGACCCTAACTATTCCTCAGTCCCTTTAGGAAGGTGGCTCTGCCCTGATGGCTATAGGCCCTTCCTTCTGCTCTGCCTTTTAGGCACCTGCCCTCCTCCCTTGTCCCCTAGGCCAGCCCAAGAGCACCCATGCTGCCTCTGAAGCCCTTTTCCAATGTCAGCAAATGGGCAGGAGCCCCATGGACTCCTATCTGCTGTACGAACACAATAGACTTCTTCAGAGCCCAGCCCAGCTGCCCCTCTAAAGATGGTCACCACAGTGATTTTCACTCTTATGCCAGATTCCAACCTCTTCTCTTGTTTACCTTTGGTGCTGCAGAGTGGGCCATTTGGTCTCGCATCTAAGACATCATTAAAATTTATGGAAAAAGAGAATTTTTAAAAAAAAACTAAATGATGACCTGGTAAGCATATACCTGAGATGGCCTTTGGCCTAATGATAACATGTGGCATCAAAGCAAATAATCAAAAAATGCAATGTCCCCATTTACCTCCCTGAGTGGGCTCAGTTGTATAGATACGGTCCTGACCAGGGTCCTGATCACTTCCTGCTTCCCAAGACCACTCTTTGAGCCTGTAGGATCCAGACTTGACCCAATGGAGTGGTGTTCAGGTCCGGGCTGAGCTGGCAAGAGGCAGTTCCCTCTGAGCTGCCAGGAAAGGACCTGGGGCTCCCCTGGCTCACGCTTCTGGGTAAACTAGGGCCTGTCCTGGCCTTTTAGAGGTTCTGTATGACCAACAAGGCCTACTGATCTGCATAGGCCTGGTGTCCCACACACAACTCCCAACACTGCCCTAGGACTGGTGCTAGGTGGCTTTGGCCTGGAGTTTTTCTCAGCTATACTTGCTGCCCTGGGAATTTCTTGAAGCCTTTGCCTGAGAAACTCTTTGTCCTCCCACAGCCCTAACTCAGTGCAGTGAGACTGTTTATAAAGAAAAGCTGATTGATGAAGGGCGATGGCACAGTGTCGCAGTCGGGCTATTTTTCTTGAAGACTAATCACACGATGCTATAATCATCCAGACTGAAATTGAGGGAAAGAAAACAGAAAAGAGACAGCTTGTCATCTTTTTTGGTAATAGAAAAGATGTCTAGTAATCGAAAAGTCCCTGAATTGGTTTGTCTTGTTCAAGAATAACAGCAAAAAAAAAAAAAAATTGACTTTCAAAGTGCAGAGTGGACAAATTGAACAATTCGTAACTGTAGAGTGAATTTGAGTTTCCTCTCCCATTCTTGTTCCTGATCCGTGGCTTTTCTGACTTGTAGTATGCAAAACTAGTGGAAACAAACTACCCGAGTCATTAAAAACTGGGTAAGCAGATTGAATTACTAAGGCTTGGGCATATTTCAGTAGTATCGTGGATCATTATTAGATATTATATAGGCCATTGTCTGCTTTGTTATAGATCAGATAACTAGACCCACTTCCAGGAAAGACTTAACATGAACAAATGATTGCCTGTAATTTCTCACTTTCCTTTCCTCTAGCCTACCTAGCAGAGGCCCAGGAATTGAGCTGGTCAGTAGGTACAGCAGCTCTCAAGACAGGGAACAGATAAAAGGATGTGGTTAAAAAACAATTACTCTGAGGACAAATGTGTGACCTGGTAGGAAGGATGTCTTCTTAACAGTTGGATTTTGAAGGATTCAGTAAAACTGGATGCAGCAACTTAAATGGTTCTGGTGGTTGGTTGAATTTGGAAGAAGGAGAGTATGCCAAACTAGCCCCTTAATCAAAACGTCCTGTGTCCCTTTCTTTCAAAGGCCAGCTTAGTGTTACATAAAATTTACAGGAGGCCATCAGTTTGGATTGAGCTCCTGCACCAGACCCAAAAAACCAAACCAAACTGGAGTCACTCATGCTGAAGTTCCACATGGCCAAGCTGAAGCTAAGTTGTTTATCTGACCTTCCCAGAAATCAGGAGAGAGAGATAATAGCCAAATCCCCAAACACATCAGTTTTAGCTGCCAGGATAAGGAAGTCCCCTCTGCTTTAACCTTTACAAGAAAAGTAACTTTGAAACAACGAATCCCCCTTCTGTTCTCCGTTTCTGCTTTCCTCAGCCTTTCCTGTCATAAAACCAACCTCCTCTGCTTGGCTTGGCTCGTTAGAACATTCATTCTATTTTGTGGAGTAAAGTATTGCCCAATTCTAGAATCACAGATAAAGCCAATTAAGATTTTTTTCATATATT
>NW_012150063.1:8354227-8355664 GCF_000956105.1 Propithecus coquereli | reverse complement strand
GAACATTAGAACTTATTCCTTCTACCTAACTGTACGTTCATACCCTTTAACAAACCTCTCTTCATCCCTCACACCCTTCTCAGCCTCTGGTAACCATCATTCTACTTTCTACCTCTATGAAATCCACTTTTTTAGCTCCCACATGAGTTAGAACATGGGATATTTGTATTTTGTGCCTGGCTTACTTCACTTGCCATAATGACCTCCAGTTCCATCCATCTTGCTTCAAATGGCAGGATTTCATTCTTTTTAATGATTGAATAGTATTTAATTGTGTATATATACCACATTTTCTTTATCCATTCATCTGTTGATGGACACTTAGTTTGATTCCATATCTTGGCTGTTGTGAATAGTGTTACAATAAACATGTGAGTGCAGGTATCCCTTTGATATATTGATTTTTTTTTCCTTTGGATAAATACTCAATAGTTGGATTTCTGGATTATATGGTAGTTCTATTTTGTTTTTTTAAGAAACTTTCATACTGTTTTCCATAACGGCGGTAGTGATAAACAAATTCAGTAAAGTTGCCACAAAATCAACATACAAAAATCATTAGTGTGTCTATACACCAATAACAAACTAGCTGAAAAAGGAATCAAGAAAGTAATCCCACTTACAGTAGCTACAAAAAATTGAATACCTAGAAATAAATTTAACCAAGGAGATGAAAGACCTCTCTATAATAAAAACTACAAAACACCGATAAAAGAAATTGGAGAAGACACAAAATAGACATCCATTTTGAATTAATTTTTGTATATGGTGAGAGATAGGAGTCCTGTTTAATTCTTCTGCTTGTGGTTATTCAATGTTTCTAGCACCATGTATTGAATAGGGCTTCCTTTCCCCAGTACATGTTGTTGTCTGCTTTGTCAAAGATCAGTTGGTCGTAGCTATGTGGTTTTATTTCTGGATTCTCTATTCTGTTCCATTGGTCTACATCTCTACTTTTATACCAGTATCATGATGTTTTGGTTACTATAGGCTTGTAGTATAATTTGAAGTCAGGCAATGTGATGCCTTCAGGTTTGTTCTTTTTGCTTAAGATGGCTTTGGCTATTTGACCTTTTTTTGGTTCCGATGAAGCTTAGAATTACTTTTTCTAGATCTGTGAAATATGATGTTGGTATTTTGTGTTGCATCTGTAAAATACTTTGGGCAGTATGGACTTTTTAATGATGTTGATTCTACCAATCCATGAGCATGGGATGTTTTTCCATTTGTGTCATCTACGATTTCTTTCATCAGTGTTTTGTAGTTCTCCTTGTAAAGATCTTTCACCTCCTTGGTTAAGTATATTCCTAGGTATTTTATTTTCTTTTAGCCATTGTAAATGGCATTGAGCCCTTGATTTGACTCTCAGCTTGACTGTCATTAGTGTATAGAAATGCTACTGATTTGTGTACGTTGATTTTGTAACCTGAGACTTTG
>NW_012150063.1:8352435-8353693 GCF_000956105.1 Propithecus coquereli | reverse complement strand
GATGTTGGTATTTTGTGTTGCATCTGTAAAATACTTTGGGCAGTATGGACTTTTTAATGATGTTGATTCTACCAATCCATGAGCATGGGATGTTTTTCCATTTGTGTCATCTACGATTTCTTTCATCAGTGTTTTGTAGTTCTCCTTGTAAAGATCTTTCACCTCCTTGGTTAAGTATATTCCTAGGTATTTTATTTTCTTTTAGCCATTGTAAATGGCATTGAGCCCTTGATTTGACTCTCAGCTTGACTGTCATTAGTGTATAGAAATGCTACTGATTTGTGTACGTTGATTTTGTAACCTGAGACTTTGTTGAATTTATCAACTCTAGGAGTCTTTTGATGAAGTCTTTAGGACTTTCTAGATGCAAGATCATATTGCCAGCAAAGAGGGCTAGTTTGACCTCCTCTTTTCCAAGTTGCATGCCCTTTAGTTCTTTCTTTTGCCTGATTGCTCTTGCTAGGACCTAAATGTAAGGCATAAAACCACAAACATTCTAGAATAAAATCTAGGAAAAATTCTTCTAGATATCAACCTAGATAAAGAATTTATGACTAAGACCCCACAGGCAAATATAGCAACAATAAAAATAAATAAATAGGACTTAATTAAATTAAAAAACTTCTGCATAGCAAAGGAAATAATCAATAGAGTAAACGGACAACTTACAGAATGGGAGAAAACATTTGCAAATTATACATCCAACAAAGTGCTAACATCCAGAATCTACAAAGAACTCAAACAAATTGGCAAGAAAAAACAACCCCATAAAAAGTGGGCAAAAGACATGAAAAGAAGTTTTTCAAAAGAAGACAGACAAATGCTCAACAAACATATGAAAAAATGTTCAACATCACTAATCATCAGGGAAATGCAAATTAAAAAAACAGTAGTGAGATACCACCTTACCCCTGTCAAAATGGCCATTATTAAAAAGTCAAAAAACAATACATACTGGCATGCATGCAGAAAGAAAAGAATGTTTATACATTGTTTGCGTGATGGCAAATTAGTACAACCTATATGGAAAACAGTATGGAGATTCCTCAAAGAAACAAATATAGACTTACCATTTCAATCCAACAATCCCACTGCTGGCTATCCACCCAAAGGAAAATAAGTCATTTTATCAATACACCTGTTCTCAAATGTTTATCACAGCATAATTCACAACTGCAAAGATGTGGAATCAACCTAAGTGTCCATGAATTCATAAGTGTATAAAGAAAATATGATATATATATAACATGGAGTACTA
>NW_012150063.1:8303791-8351845 GCF_000956105.1 Propithecus coquereli | reverse complement strand
CCAAGAACATACATTAGGGTAAGGACACTCTCTTTGATAAATTATGCTGGGAAAACTGGATAACCACATACAGAAGAATGAAACTGGATCCCCTATTTCTCACCGTATATAAAAATCAACCTAAAATGGATTAAAGACTTAAACATAAGACCTGAAACTATGAAACTACTAGAAGAAAACATAGGGGAAATGCCTCAGGACATGGTCTGGGCAAAGATTTTATGGCTAAGAGCTCAAAAGCACAGGCAGAAATTAAGTTCTTTAAACCAAATTTGTTATAAGTTTGTCTTTTGACATTAGCAATGTCAGTGAATTTTAGAACCATTTGTCTGGTCACTTACTGTGGAACAAACTACCTTCCAAATGTGTAGTGACTCAAAGCAATCACTATTTTACTATGGGTCAGGGATTCTGTGGGTCAGTTATTTAATTATGACACAGTAGAGGTGGCTTATCTCTGCTCCACATGTCTGGGACCTTAGCTGAAAAGATTCAAAGGCTAAGGGTTCCCTGGTGGTTGGGAGTTAAAATCATCTTGAGGTTCCCTGTGCTACTGTGACTCAAAGACTAGGTATGGTGGCCAAGCCCTTTCCCATGGCCTCTCCACATGGATTGGTGTGTTCACAGCAGAGTGGCTTCAGGGCAGTCAGACCAGGGCTCCAAGAGCTAGGATTCTAGCAAACTAAGAGGAAGCCACATCACTTTCTATGATTCAGCCTCACAAGTCAAGCAGTATCACTTTCACCTTCCTCTACTGTTTAAACAATCCCATCCCACTCGGATTCAAGAGAAAGGGAAGTGGACTCCGTCTCTTGTTGAGAGAGAAGCAAGGTCACATTGGAGAGGAGCACACAGGATGGGAGACATTGGCCGTCTTTGGAAAGTGCCATCTGCCACCCATCGCGTGTTAGCGCACAAATGAGGAAGTGCTGTCTGCTCCTCTCCCCTCCATAGCGCACCCTGCCTTCTGAGTTCACAGTGCTGCTCATTTATAACACGTTCAATATAACAAGGATGTTTTGAATCCCAAAGGAGTGAATCCCCTGGTGGGCTTTTCAAACCAGGCTAAAGGATAAAGAGGGAAAAAGACATTTTTATGAGTTCAATGCTAATCAATCAACAATATATTAAATAAGGTGTCTTTAATCAGAAACACACATAAAGTTATCTATTTTTTTTTTTTTTTTGGACAGAGGCTCACTCTGTTGCCCGGGCTAGAGTGAGTGCCGTGGCGTCAGCCTAGCTCACAGCAACCTCAAACTCCTGGGCTCAGGCGATCCTACTGCCTCAGCCTCCCGAGTAGCTGGGACTACAGGCATGTGCCACCATGCCCGGCTAATTTTTTCTATATATATGTATTTTTAGTTGTCCATTTCTTTCTATTTTTTAGTAGAGACGGTATCTCACTCTTGGTCAGGCTGGTCTCGAACTCCTGACCTTGAGCGATCCACCCGCCTTGGCCTCCCAGAGTGCTAGGATTACAGGCGTGAGCCACCACGCCTGGCCTAAAGTTATCTATTGATTGGTTGACAAAAATGTAACTAGAGGCTTACCCTATATTTCTCCTCGGTGCAATGATTCAATATTTGCTAATTAAGTGTTTGCAGTGACTTTATAGTGCATAACTATCACAAATAATGAGAATCAACCACACTGTATATCTATCAGGACTGTTGTAAGCCCTGGAGATACTACAATGAACAAAACAGACAAAAATCCTTGCCCTCATAGAGTTTATATTCTAGGGGAATATTCTGGGGAAGACATAAACTACGTAAACAAGTAAATGATAGAGCATCTTAGAAGGTGATAAGTGCTATGGAAAAAAATAAAGCAGGGGATGGGAGATGGGGGTATCCAGATGGACTTGTTTTTTGTTGCTGTTATTGTTGTTTTCTGGGTTTTTTTTTTCTTTTGCACAATAGGATGGCCAAGGTAGGCCTCAGTAAGAATCAGGTAACATTTGAGACAATTCATGAAGGAGGTGGGGAAGCAGGCTAAGAAATTTGCTGGGGTGAGCAGCAGGAACAGCCAGCACTTAGGACTGGGCTGGAAAGAAACCTGGCGTGGTGTGGAAATCAGAAGGCTTGCGTGCCTGGAGTGGAGTCAGTAGGAGATGAGGTCAGAGAGGAAAGAGGGGGCCAGCTCACAGGGCCTGGCAGCCCGTGGTGATGACTGGAACTTTCACTGAGTGAGAGAGTGTGTAAGCAGGCAACGGACAAACAGGAGAATAATTAGAGGAGTGTTGCGAAAATCTAGATTTGGAGGATAGTTCCAGTCAATTATAAGAAACTGTCAGATTCTGGATATATTACAAAGGCAGAGCCAACAGGATTTGCTGGTGGATTGGATGTGTGGTTGTGAAAGAAATAGTGCAGTCAAACATAACTCTGGGATTTTGGGCCTGAGTAGCTGGAAGGACGAAGTTGCCATTAACCAAGATAGAAAAGACTGCAGATTGAGCAGGTTTGGGAGGAAATACCAAGGTTTCAATTCTGCCCATTTTAAGTTGAGATGTCTATTTGATATCCAAGTGGAGAAGTGAAGTAGGCAACTGGATATGCAGGGTCGGAATTCAGAGAAGTTCATACTGGCAATGTACGTTTTGGAGTCCTCAGCATATGGATGGAGCCTGGAGACATGAAACTGAAGGAGACCACCAAGGAATGAGCGTAGGTAGAGAAGAGAAGAGGTCTGAGAATGGAATGTTGAGGCACTCAGCATTAAGAGATCGGAGAAGAGAACGAGAAAAGTAGAGAGTCAGATTGAGAAGCGTGAACTCCTAGAAGCTGAGTGAAGAGAGTGTTCCCAGAAAGAGGGAGTGATCAACTGTGTCAGCATGCCAGGAGAGAGAGGGGGAGAGAGAGAGAGAGAGAGAGCATGCACCCTGATTTGTACAGTTTGCCAATTTCCATAGTGAAAATACTCCCACCAGGGCTGGTTTCAAAGTATTAATGTGATATCACCGAATGCAGAGTTTAGAAGAGATGCACACAATTGGCTCTCAGGACATATCGCAAGCCGGCCTCAGCACATCTCTGAATGCTAACAGTAGCCATTGTCTCACCAGGCTTTGGCTTCCAAGAGGGAGCTGCCTGAGCAAGTGTGAAACTGGCATGGCTGAACCTCTGTCTTCACACAGGACCAAACAAGATTTCTTTAATATAATAGGTCAGGGACTTTCTCAGAGGGCAGCCCCAGCTGCACTGGGCAAGAGGGGCCCAGAGGAGGATGGCATGGTCCTTCCACAGACTCATGCTAACCTGTAGAGAGAGTGCATTGCAACAGTGAGCAGCCTGAGGGATGGCCCCTCAGCCATCCGAGAGTGCAGACATCTCTGCAGGCCTCCTGGGTCATCCTGACCACATGTCTCTGGTGCCTGATTCAGGGATGAAAGGGTCTGGCTAGACATATTCAAGTCTCAGATCGACCAGGCAAGTATACTAAAGTGATCTGGCCATTCCAACAGGGAAAGGTGTAATATTCTCTCCCAAGGAGCTGTTAAAATAAAATCTGATGAGAAACTCTCTTGAAAAATAAGTCTCCAGGCTTCTGGGAGTCTTGGTTTCCAAATCTTTCTGTTCCCATTCCTGCCCACATCCTGAGAATTCTCTTATGTTCTCTCAGACTTCAGATCATACTTCATACTTCTCCTGCTGCCTAGACCTTATCTTGATTGGCCTGACTGTTGATACCATTTGGCTCTGTTCACTTAATTCCCAGCAGCCTGAAATGGCCACATGCCCAAAGCAAAGTGCTCATCAAACCAGGAGGAACATGAACCTGTCTACATGGTGGGCCCTTCCTGTTCATTCACACACAGAATTTCCTGAGAAGGTTTTTTTTTCCTCCCTCTCTAGAAGTCTTTAAATGTGAGATTTTCAATTTTTATAAAATAATAAGTAACAAACATCATTGAATGCAAAGCATCATACAGGGTTCTATAAAACATGCAAAGAAAAATTAGGTAGGTGCTCACAATATGATTGGGGAAAGGTGGCATTTTCTTAGAAAAAGATCATTACGACCAGCATGAGTGCCCAAGGAGTGCCTCAGAAACTGGGTACTGGAACAGAGTGAGACACAGGGGCCCACAAAGCTGTAAGGGACAGGATGGGCAAGATCAAAGGAAAGGAAAAGGAATCTCCTGTTTGCTTGTCGCCTCTCTGTGCTAGAACTATTCTGGACACTTCTGTTCAGTTACATTTCAACACTTCCTATTACTACAAAAAAAAAGGATTTTTATACTTCATTCCTTTTTTAAAATGAGGCCCAGGGTGGTAAAGCACATAACTAAACCCCACAGAGCCAGCCTCTAGGAGAAGTGGGACCCCGATCCAGGAATGCATGTCTCCCCAGTCACGTGTTTGATTCTCACCACCACTTCACACCGCCAGCCTTGGACTGAGGAATCAGTTGAATTATGTCCCTCCTCCCCCTGCAAAGATGTGTCCTAGATCCCTGTACCTGGGAACCTGATCTGGTTTGGAAATAGGGTCTTTGCAGATGTGGTTAAGTGAAGTAACTTGTGATGAGATCGTCTGGAGTCAGGGGGCAGGGGTGGGGAGCTGAACCCAATGGCTGGCACCCTTAGAAGGGAAGAGAAGGGAAAGCAGACACAGCAGCCCAGAGGGAAGGCTGTGTGACGATGGAAATAGACACTGGAGTCTTGCAGCCCCCAGCCCCAAACGCTCCGATCGTCAGCACCCACCACAAGCTAGGAGAGGGGCAGGGAATGAATTCTCCCTCAGAGCCTCTGGAATGAACCAACCCTGCCAACACCTTGATGTTAGACGTGTGGCCTTCACAACAGTGAGAGAATAAATTTCTGTTGCTTTAAGCCACCAAGTTGTGGTGATTTATTACGGCTGTCCTCAGAAACTAATACAGACTGCCAGGATGAGGGCAGTCTTCACAGAGACGTTGGGGAAGAGAGAGAGAAAAAGAAAAGATTTCCGAGTGTGATTCCTAAAGCCGAGTGAAGAGAGTGTTCCCAGCAAGAGGGAATGATCCCCTTTCTGCTGCCTAAGTCCTGGACTCCCGCATCTTGGTTCGACCCTGACTGGCTCATGTGCAGTTTGCCTCAGAACTGCTAACATCTGATCTGTTTTCTCAGCTTACTGGTTGGACGGATGGAAGCAACTATTTGGGCAAGTTTGATCTGCGTAGACACGGCTCCGGAATGCCTGTCCTCAAATTTCAGAGAACACTGAATCATGCAGGTGTACGCTTGTGAAGACACTGAAGAGATAAGATTTTAAGAAATAAAATGATATCATTGGTGATGACTACCACTGGTCAAAAGTAACTTCCTCAGTGGCTCTCGGTGGTGCCTAAACTTTCCCCTGTAGCTCTGTTTTCATATGCGGGCGTCAGATGAGATGCAGCTGCTCTAATAGAGTTAAGCTCTCATCAGCCATTAACACATCATTTCTATGGAAAGCAGCTCTCTGGAGATTTATCATGGACTGAAGGAGAGAAAACTTTATAGCCCAGGCAAGACCCAAAAGGGAACTATCTGAAAGTCCTGGGCACTTAGGAATGTTGACAAGAAATTGAGGAGCAGACTAAAACAAAGTTGATGAGGAATGAGAATAAATCATGCTCATGTCTATTTCTTTTTGCATTGGCTGTTCAAGAACCAACAGTGGCCATTTACTGGATTCCATTTTGAGCTTCCTAAGGTCCTACCAAGGGTAATATACCTTCTTAGGTAGATAGCAGAGCCACAAGGATGAGTGGGTCCATCTGCTCATACAGAAGAAGGCAGACTCTGGGGGAGGAGGTACCATGCTGTGAGCAAGAGAAGCGGGGAGGAAAATGATCCAGATTCTTGGTGGAGATGCCAATGAGAGTGCAGCAGAGTTTTTAATGTTGACAGCTCCATGAAATTCTACTGAAGGGAAGCCATGGACACCAGTAACAAACTAAAGTGGTCACAGCAATCTGGCTGCTCAGAGATCTATGCATAGGCATTTGCCAAGGGAGAAAAGGTGGCATCTTGTATAGACCAGGGCCTATTGGATATGCTTTTGCCATTTCCTGGGGAAGGAAACATCTGGCTCTTGGAGAAATGGTGGAAATTTGATGAACAGAGGATTGGTAGAATCTTTTGGTTTGTGTGTCAAGATGTTAGACAGGGTCCTTATCAGAATGAAAAACACACAGAATCTCCTTAATGAAACTCCTTTGGGTTTGGGGAACAAAGAACACATCATAGGCAGTGAGGCCATCATAAAACCCAGAGTTGGGACAGAGGGCAGGATGCCAGGGAATTAAGAGGAGGGACTCTTCTGACATCTGAACTTCCATGTTATTTGTGCATTTATCCAACTGAACGTTTCTGTGGGAGTGCTTCTGGCCTCCCTTCACCCCAACTTCCCACCTCTCCACATTCTGAGCAAAGGTTCAGTGTGAATGAGTCCAGATGGAGAAATGTTGGAGGAGTTTTTCTTTGTCATCACAGGCAAGAAGAAAATGGCAAATGGAGACAATTATTTGCTTAATTCAGTCCCCTTAGAATCACATATTTTGCTCAGAATTCATTATTTGAGGATAAAAGTTGCTTTTAGGCCTAAGAACTCAGCTCATATGTCAATTTTCCAGTTCATTTTTCAGAAGTGGGCACAGCTTTGGGAGAACAGTTTTTACCCTCTCATGCTCTCATTCCATCTCAGATAAAAATGTATTAAGAAAATGAAGCCAAGTGAAGCAAAGTTCAGGAACAGAAGAAAAGTTGCCATAAAAGCTTCAGCAACAGCAGCTGGCCCCAGGAACTAGCAACTGATTAAAAAAAATTTCAGACACAAGAGCCTGAGCTGAATGGGATATTAGTGAGTGGAGCAGAGCCAGCCACACAGCGAAGTTTTGCAGGAGGAAAAGAGAAGGAATGGGGGATGAATTATTAATATAATGAATTCCTCCTAAACACTGAGAGTTGGAGACAATGCATAGGTTATTCAGAGGGTAACTTCTCCTGATTCTGCAAGGTCTTAGAGAGCTTCTTACTCACAAAGGAAGCTACAGGAACCTCTGCCAAGCATATGGAATGGCCAACTTCAAGCCAGGAGAACTTACTTCTGAGCCTCCTGGAAATGGATATGTGGACACAGATGGTGGGTTTGCTTGCTGGGTTCATAAGGAGTAAACCTATGTTTGTTTGGTTCTCTTATTGGTCTCTATTCCCTGCTGATATTTCCCTTGGCAGAGAGTGACTGCACTGACCAAGCCAAATGCAAGCAATAAATCCAGTGGTGCTTTATATTGTATTAACTCCAGCAAGGGGTTAGAAGGCCTCAAGACAAACATGCCTATCGTGACATTAGAGGTTCTCTCTTTGCGGGGCAGACCAAACTCTGGAGGGGTCTAGGGATGTGGACCAGAAGCTGAGAAAGGGTCCTGGGATTGGAAGTGATGCCAACTTTGCCTTTGGTCACCCTTCGCAGAGGATGGTGGGCAGACTAGAAAAAGCATTCTGGGGGGAGCCAAAAAAATAAAGATTCCAGTAAGGCTGAAAATGAAGAAGGCCTTTCCTAATAAAGTGAACAGGGTCAAGAGGCTGCCAAACGCTGCTCACGCCAATCCATTTTATTGGCAGTGAGGCAAGTCAAACACTTGCTGTGAACACTTGCCCTTTCTTAGCAGTGACTCTTGTTGAAAAAAAATCCTGTGCTCTGAGAAAGTGGATGTCTCTGAAGAATACTGTGAGTGAAAGAGAAACTCTAGCTGTGACTTTGGCCAAGTCAAGTCACCTTGCTACTGATGAGGGGGCTGAATCCTAAGTAGTCTGATTGATGCAGAAGATAGAACGGTCTGGGGGGAAGGTATGGAAGGAAAGGCACTGCTTATGGGGGGATAATCTCTATGCAGAAAGTCCCTACTTTCTAACTCTGACCTGGAATAGGCCTTCACCTCTGAGTTATTAATATTTACACTAAAACTGAGTTGGCCTTGGGGATGGGGTGTAAATTAGGATTCTCTGTTACCCCACAGTTTTGAACCCAAAGAATTCCCTTGTGGACACAAATGGGTATGTTGGAGTGAAAACCATTCATTGAATCCTTCCCCTACTGTTTTCATCAAAGCACAGATTTACAAACTAGACTACGTATGCCAGACCAAACTATCTGAAGACCCACTGTGACACACATTTAATGAGATAACCCACAGGGCTTCTGGGGGCTCATCCTGGGACTGTCGAGGTGATCTCCAGGGATGCTTACAGGGGAGGGACATGGGAAGCTAGGGGTGTGGGTTGAAATGCCCTACTGCTGATAAAGTTGATAAATTGAAAAACTAAGATATAGAAATGATCTCTTACATTTTGGGGAAACTTCTCATCTGTGCCTAATAAGAGAAACAACAATTGGGTGGCTTCCAAACTAAAAATGTCATGTAATGATTTCATACAAATGACCTAACACCCAGCTTTCTCCATAAGCCAGCAAATTATATATCTGGCTATGTAAACTGCAAACACTACAAGGCTGCTTATCTTAGGAAAATGCTTTAGAAAAAGACCTTTTGCTTTTGGGAGGAGGGGTGGAAGACTTGTTTATCAAACAGACTGTGTAATGCTCTTTTCTTGGCATGTTCCTCTTGCTCCCTCTGCCTTGCCTAAGTCTGAGACTCTGTTTCTTCTCAGTGACTTTAGGAGACACACCTTTGGACTATCTTCATAAGTCTTTTGCTATGAATCAGAATTTTAGTCATTTGAGTTCTCACTCATGGCATTCAGGATACTGAAAAGTAAGGGTGCATTTGTCACACTTTCTGTCCTTATTCCTATCTGTCACATGGCTTTCATGCCTGAGGTATTTTTTTTTTTTTTACAATCTCTATGGTTTGCTATAATATATCACAATACAAGAAGTCTGTTCTTTAAAAACTTCTGTGTGTGGAATCTGTGCCAATTGCCAATGACAGCAGAATTTAACAACGATAACAAAAAACTTCTAGGCAGGAACATTATATCCCATCTTCAGTTCTGAAGGAAGCATGGCATAGTTCATAAAATAGTCATTTCTACGAGAATCTGTGTTTAAGGTATTTTCCGGGGAGAGGAATGCACTTGTACTTACTCTAGGCCACATATCTCAAACTGAGATATCCCCGCTCTGGGAGGTTTGCAGCTGGAGGTAGCTCAAGGCTGCAGGATAAACCCGCTACATCTTTCTGTATTGAAACAAGGTATAAAACAGAACTCCGTCTGGCTATGGCCTCATGAGTGCTCAGCAAGGGTGCTCTGTTCTTAGGCTGTTTTCTTCAGGTGCGGGCTTGGGCCCCTCTTCTGGCTCCCTGAAGTCCCACCCTCTCTCTACTTCGAAGCCATTGTCAGCTTGACATAAGATTCTTTAATATCAAACATTAACAGGAAGCAAAACATCCAGATCTCAACTACGAGATGAGTAATTGCAAAAGGTTTAGCTAAAGCCACCCAGCCACAGCGTGGCTTCCTTCCTGCTCAAGCATTCTTGCTTCATAAAAAAGACTGTTTTATCCCCCTTCTCAGCACCATCCCTGTAGGCACTGGACAGATCCTAGCATGCCTGAGCTTCAGAAAGGACTCGTATCCTCTCTGGGCCTCAGCTATAAAAAAAGAAGCATTAAATTAGGGGATCACCAAGGTCCCTCCCAGCTCGAACTTTCTGGAATGCTACATACAGCATAAAGAAATTTCAGGAAATATTTTCCTGTGCTTATTGTTAGTCTCTTTCTGCTTTCTCCAACTTTCCCTAAAGCAGGGGCAAAGGAGAGCTGGTGCTGACCTACAGAGAGAGTCTCTCCTTGATTAGGGATTCCTAGACAAATGGTTTGTGTGACCTTTGGGACTCAACTGCAGAAAGCCCTGGACAAACCAGTTGACACCAAGACCCTAGACAAAAATCCCAATGTAGGCCACACGTGCCCTTGCTGGTTTCCTGCCTCCATTTCTGAGCCCCTCCCCAACCTTTCCCTGCCTTGCTTTCAGCCACCCCTGCCTAGTCTACCCAAGTCTGCTGCAAAACGCAACATTCCTCCTTTCTCCTCTCTGTCCCAGGCAAAATTTCTATTCCCCAAGTGTTGATCTCAATCTGCTGAGGATATTCTATTCCAATGGAAAGCTACTCATTTTGAACATAGAGCTCAACTCAAAAAAATCCTTAAATGCTCTATCATGAAGGAAGCTACTTGGAAGACTTCCTTCAGATAAGATCTGTGTAATCAGTTCAAGTCCCATCCATCCTCTCTTCACTTACACAAACTTTGCAACAGGAAATCTCGACTCTTACACAGGTGATGTGGGTTAGTCAAGCAGAGAAAGCCCTTCAATCCCAGAATGAAGAGGGCCTCTGCCATCTTCATGTCACCACTGCCACCACAATGTCAACACTGCCTTACAGATGGACAAGATGTCCCTCACACACACCAAGTTGGTGCTTACAAAGGTGGCTTTCCTTCTGCTGTCACCTTTTGGAGGGCTCCAATGCCCTCCGCCTCTGCTCTACTTGGCTAACTCTTATGCATCCGTGAAGGCTCGGCCAGGAGACTTCACTGGTTAATTGCACTTTCTGCTCCCCAAATAACCTGTGATGGGTGTCACCATCACTGCCCTTTCATGAGGTGTCAACTTGGCAATGGGTCTCTCCTCTCCATAGACTGTGAGATCCTTGAAAACAAGAAATGGATATTACTAACCTCATTCCCAATATCAAGGACAGTGATTTTGCCCCCCAGGGGATATTTAGCAATGTCTGGAGATATTTTGGGTTGTCTTGACTGTGTGGGGTACTACTAACACCAAGTGAGTAGAGGCCAGGATGCCGCTAGACATCCTCTAGTGCACAGGACAGCCTCTCGTAACCAAAGTTAGCTGGCCCCAAAGTGCCGAGGGAAATCTTGATCCAGGACAGAGTGAACATACTTAATTAATGCTACTTAATGAATGATAAAAAAGTGAATATATCTGACTGAACCAAACTCTGCTCTTAAGTAAGGTCCGTGTGACAATGGTTAGGTCCTGAGAAGGCATTCAAGTCAATGTGCTCCTCCTTGAGAACAATTAATAGTTTAAGCTTTGTCTCTCATTAGGAGCTGAAAGTTTGGCTCCAGTTAAGAAGGTAATTTAGGTATCAACTGAACAACTAGGAATAATATTTTGGGAGCAGTTCTCTACACAGTCTAGGAGTTCCTAGACTGGAATATATCAGAATGTCAGAAATAAAATGGATATCAGAACTCATCCAACTCAACCTACCAATTTTACAAATGAAAATTCCAGGTCTTGCTTGACAAAGTGATTCACCTGGCTAGGAATGACAGGGTCTCGGGCCAGAGGAAAGATGGCTTGTGTTGCGACTTTACGAAAAATGAATATAGGACAGGTGTAGTGGCTCATGCCTGTAATCCCAGCAATTTGGGAGGCTGAGGTGGGAGGATCACTTAAGGCCAGGAGTTCAAAACCAGCCTGAGCAACATAGCAAGACCCTATCTCTACAAAGAATTTTAAAAATTAGCCAGGAGTGGTGGTGCACACCTGGGTTCCAGCTACTCCGGAGGCTGAGGATAAGAGGATCACTTGAGCCCAGGAGTCTGAAGGTGCAGTGAGCTATGATTGGGCCACTGCACTCCAGCCTGGACAATGGAGTGAGACTTAGTCTCTTAAAAAAAAAACAAGAATATAGAATTATTGGGTCCATCTCTGGGACCCTAATAGAGACTGGGCCAGGGTTGAGGGTGTGGTTAGAATTGCCTCCTTCAAGAGACAAGGAGGAGACAGAAGTCAAGATAGCTGGAAGATAAGCTTCATTACATGTCTCAGTTTCCTGAACTTCCAGACCTTCCCTCATGTCCCATGGCTACTGACTTCGATGACTGTCTAGTGCCAAAGTCTATACACTGATATTTCAGATTACACACAATCCAAACCTTTCCGCCTTCCAGTGTCTCTCACTGGGAACACTATTGATATTTTGGGCAGGACAATTCTTTGTTGCAGCTCTGACTGTTTGGACTACCTGGTCTTCACTCACTAAATATCTGTTGCATCTCCAGTCATGATTATTACAGGACAAGCCTAAATATTTCCAAATGCCCCCCAGGAGGGTGGCACTACCTCCCTTCCTTGTCCCTTCAACTGAGAATCACCAAAGGCTAGATGGTAGGGCTGCATTTATGCTGAGCAAAGTGCGTCTGAGTCAGGCCAGGAACACAATCAGAGCAATGGATGAGTGTGGTCTTAACAACCACTCTCAAAATGATCATCAGAATGACCTGTGGGGTGTGTTAAAAATAAGATTCTCAGGCCCCACCCTCAGGGGGTAGAATCCAGGAATATACATTTTTAATCGTCTCATCTGGTGATTCCTATGCACACTTTAAAGTTTGAGAACCACTGCTTTCGCAGTAGTTGTCAACCCTGATTTCAAAATGCCATTGCTCACACCTTACTCTCAGAGATCTTGAGTTGATTGAACTGTGTGGGGCCCTGGCATTGCGTGTTTTAAAAGCTGCCTAGGTGATTCTAATACTCAACTGAAGTGAAGAAAACTACCATTATGGAATCTTGCCAAGTATACAGTAACCACAAATTAATCCCCCCTCTCTCTTCTGGGTTAGATGCAAGTAACTTAAAACAACAATTTTCAACCTTGGCTGCATCTCCCAGCAAGGTTTATAAAATCCCAATGGCTAGGCCACACCCCATGCCGTTGAAATCAGAATCCTTTGAGGTAGGACCCAGGCCCTTAGCATTTGTTAAGGCTCCCAGTTTACTCTAATGTGCAGCCAAGTTTGAGAACCATGGACTAGGAATATTTTCCTGACTTCTCCCATAAACAATCTGCTTTCCACTTTTATCTTTCCTCCAACCCCCTAGTTCAAAAGTCTGAGTTTGTGGGGTGGGGCTCAGGGTGAGAACGGTAAAAGGAGAAAGGGCAAGATTCAACCTGGTTCTCTTTGCTGCTCCATCCCTGGCCACTCAGGACTCTGGGAGAGTTAAAGGGCAGTGGAGAAACCTCTAGACCTATTGTTACATATTTCCCAGAGGAAGATCTTGGACCAGCATCAAGTTTGTTTTTTATCTTGATTCTTCCCTGAGGTTTCTAAATATTGTTCCAGCACAGGAATTTCAGCTTTTATTCTTTTCCAACTTCCATTCATGTGGCATTCATGAGTCAAAGAAGCAATGGAAAGTTGGAAACCTTCTAATCCACAGACATCTCAGTGGCTGAAATTATTTGCCAGTAGCAGGGCCAGCACAGCGCCAGGAACATTAATTGCTGTCAACAGTCCTCAAGCCTGTTTCCATAACCGATAATGATTGTTAATATGTCACCACTGAAGTTAGAGACTCAGCAAAGGCTTCAGTCCTATGACTATTAAATGTCATTGGGGAATGACCCTCTAATTTGCCTTTGTGTGGTTAAGTCCAGTGGTGCCCGCTTCTAAAAGAAATGTTATGTCTGACCTCAGGTGCTAAAGGCAGAAGAGTAACCTGCGATTCATGACAGACCTGGCTCCTCTTGGACTACTTGACCTCATTTATAGTCATGTCAAAGCCCGAGTCTCCATTGCTGCCAGCTCCAGCCCCATCCTTTTGCTGATTCCTTGAGATGTCAGGAAAGATCTTTCTTCCTGCTGTGCTAGGCTGGGTCCCAGGTGTTCAGAGTAAAACTAAGTCTGGAGTGTTATGGCTCCTAATGTTCGTTGCTTTCAATACACACACGCACACGCACACACACACACACACACACACATTTTGTCTAAGGCACATCACTTGCATCGGGCTGGTGGGCCCTGTTGTCTAGTTGGGGTCACTATCCACTTTCCTCCTTCCTATTGATCAGTAGTCCTACCCTGCCACGTGGCCTCGGTCAGGGCCAACTCTGATCATTACACAGTCTAACAAATCTGAACTGCAAATCCATAAAGATCTCTTTTCCTTATGTGAATTTATGTCGGCAAATAGCTATGGGGTGAGGATGAGAGGAGGGAACACGGTCTGATGACACACGACTGCATCTACAAAAATAGATAAAAAAAAATGTCCTTCAGGGGGTGGATCCTTGCCTCAAAACTGCAAGCACCGAATAGAGCACTTAAGTATTAATAGTTCTCAGAATTCCAGACATTTTCCACCTTCAACAACTTCTTAGAACTTAAAATGGCAGCTTCAAAAATATTAACATCCAGTCTCCACCGACTATGATTCCATGAGTATGGTCCTAAGCCCTTCACATGCGAGATCCTACTCAGTGCTCATGCAACCCGCAGAGGGGGCATGGTACCACTGTTCCCACTTAACAGAGGGAGAAATGGGCTCAAAGTGACACAGGAAGTGTGAGGATATGCGGGCGTCAAGGTACGTCTGGGTTCAGAACTACACACTGTGCCTGCTGTGCTTCACTGCACTGGCGGCTGCTGCTGCTTCTCTGACCAGGCTGATGCTGCTGTGAGTCTGGAGAAAGCCCTCGCCGTTCTTCTGCGCTTTCATCACGGTTCCCATCACCTCTTTGCTGGCCCTATCCTTCCTATAGCCGCGGTTCGCTTCTCTCTGACATGGAAAAGGCCTGTGCCAACCGGCCTCACGGTTCTTTAATTAGGTCCCAAGCATGGTGTCTTTGTGCTCTAGTCTTTTTACCATGCCCTGGTGTTATGGATGTTCAAGGTAAGCTTCCAGCTCTCTCGCAGGCACTCCCTGTGCCCCTCCTCCTGCTTCTCTGAACTTGTTTCCTTAACCCTAAACTTAGAACAAGTTCTCTGGAAGTTGGGTCAGAAGAATTTTTGTGGTAGCAAGGACACAGAAAAGTGATAGATCTGCTAAATATTTTGTATTAGTCAGGGTTCTCTAAAGAAACAGAACCAATAGGAGAATATATATATATATATATATATATATATATATGAGATTTATTATGGGAATTGGCTCATGTGATTACAGAAGCTGAGAAGTCCCACGATCTGCCATCTGCAAGCTGGAGACCAGGGAGAAGTGTAATTCAGTCTGAGTCCGAAGGCCTGAGAACTGGGGTAGGAAAACTTTGGATCTCGCTACAACTCGAGTATACCAGTGGACTTTTCAGTTACATAAGAAAGTACGTTATCTTTTTGTTTAAGCCAGTTGGGTTGATTTTCTATCACTTGGATGCAAAGGCTCCTAACTACTGGAACATTCTTCCCATGGGTCATTAGATGGTTCTTCATACAAGAGGATTGCCCAGATGCTGTTGTCAGACAAACTGACCCCAGAACTCCCCTCTGCTAATATATACCCCCACATCCAGGAGCTTGTCTACACATGAGGAACGGCTTTGTAAAAAGCAAACCGAGGACGAGTGTGAAGCAGTGCTCATATGCCTAGCGTGAGGTGACCTTATGAGAGCTGAGTAAGGACAATGTATGAGGCTCTGGGTACAGCTTCCACAGGTGTGCTGGAATGGGGTGTTGAGAAGAGGCTGCAATAGGGGAAGACAGAAGAAAATGATAGATGTTTAGAAATGAACATCTTAATTTTGCCTCATACCATGTTTCCATTGATTGACTTTTGGCCCCGAACCAAGAATAGCAGCATTGAAAACTTAATAAAAACAAAATCCATGAAGTAAAGAAGATTCTTCATAATAGCCCAAGTGAGAGTAATGAAGTGAGCTAATCTAATTTGAAGTATAAACGAAATAATTACTTCACGCAATGGGACTGACTCATTTTGTTTCAGAACTAAATACCATGATGTAGAGGGTAGTTCAGGGAATTTGGCCTAAATATACCAAAGGGTGGGAGACATGAATGTTAATTATTCCATTAGAGAACAGAGGAAAAAGGAAGAAGAAGTTCTCCTATGGCAACCGACCATAAAGTTTTTTAAAAGAGATAATTCAAATAGGATTCAACCCACAATGCATGTTGTGAGAGGCTCATTGGGGGAAATGATGTAGATTTTTAAAATTCACTAAAAAATGGCAAATGGAATTCTATTTTCCACTTATTATTAGACCTGAGTTTTCAGGGCCAGGCACTAATTGGCTTTCAGATATTAAGTTCTGTGGAAAGAGGGAACATTTTTAAAGTTTCCTTTAAAATAATGATTTCCATCATTTTCCATGTCATGCACACAGAAAATGACAACAAATTTATGGCACTAAGGTAAAAGGACTTGGTCATCTGAGGCAGAGGTTGCTGACCTGGGCCACCCCATGTCCACCCAGACTCCCTAAAGATTGAGGGACACCTCTTTTGCACACAACCAAGCTGGGTCCACCAGTTTAAGAAGCCCAGTCAAAGACTGTGGCGCAGAGTCACAGACTGAGCCACTGAGGCCACATGGGGGAGAAGACAAGGCACTGGGGTAGAAGGCAAAGACCAATAATTTGTTTCTAGTCTGCCAAGTCTAGGACATTGAACAAAGGCCTTAACCTTGATGGGCTTCAGTCTTCTCAGGTACAGAACAGGGTGAATGACATCCTACCTTCCCTCCCTTATAGGGTCATTCCGAGGATCAGGAGTATCATGTTCATGAACATCATTCACAACCAAAGAGCGCTGCAGATATGTGTGGCCAGATGATGACAATGGGTGTGATAACACTTCCTCCCCAGCCCCACACCCTCATCTGGACCACTTTTACTTTCAAGAGTCCCCTGCAGTGGACAGGAGGTGACACCGTGGAGAACAATGTGGCTATGGAACCTTGAGCGGCCAGGAGTACAGAGTGTGGGAGGCTACTCTGCAGCTGGGCTTCTGAGTTGGGCCAAAGAGCTACAGGGGTTTTGGCTTCCTGAGCACCTCTGTTGAAACTCCCTGGGGAATTTTGCTTTATGAAATTCCCAGCAACTGGAGATCCCACTGGGTTGGTGGATAGGAGCCTGGAGGCCTCCCTGTTGGATGAAAAGATGCGTTTGAAGTCTGCTGGGAAGAGCTGTAGGAGGGAGCCCAGGGTTCTTCCACGACTCGCACTGTGCATTGACAGAAGCTGCCCCTACCACTGTTTATTGTCAATTACTTTTGTCTCCAGGGCCAAAGAAAATATATTTGAAGTGAGCCATGTGAATTAGACCCATCTTTCACTAGCATCCACAGATGGTGAAATATTAATGAACAGGTGGGTTGCGCAATACTTCAAGATTGCATTAGAATTGACTTTTATAGGCTAAATTATTAACACCAGAGGTGCTGACATATATTCTGGTAGAGTTAGCAAACCCAAAAGCCGTTAACATCAACACAGAATAGATTCGGAAGTATCAAACACAGTGTCATTTTGCCGGAAATAAAGTGGTAAGTAAAGGGATGGTGATCTCATCTCGCACGTCTCTGGACACAAGGACAGCTAATTTCGTAATGGATTGCCAGCAAAATCTGTGGCAATCCCTTCTCTGGAAATCTCTAATTTCTTTTCAACCTGGGAAGGGTGTTCTGTGATATTTACTCGAGTAAGAAGGGATGGAGGAGATGGAGTAGTTCTTCTGGAAGTCACGTCTGTAAATAGAACAAATCTTGGGATCCCTCAAATTTCAGTCTATGCTTAGAATTACAGTTTAAAAGGCACTGTCTAGCAGCAAAATGGTAACTAAAAATTGTTCCATTCGTGACTGATGCCTCGCAAATGTCATTCTTCAGGTATCACTTCTCACATCCTTTCCTCCAGATCACAGGGTTGCCCTGCTCCTCCCTTGCTTCAGCGCTCTTGCTTATCAAAGCCTAAACCTCTTCTCCCGTCCTGAACAGCTCAGTAAAATGTAGAGACCTTGCTTAGATTCTGATTTGAGCAAACGAGCTGCAATGCAGCACTTTGAAGACAAAGAGAAAATTTGAATTTGGACTGTGTATTAGATGATACCAATAACTTATTGTTAGTTTTGATACGTATTGTGGTTATTTACCAAAACACCCCTATTTTCGGCAATGCACCTTAAATCCAGAAGCGCGAAATGACATGATTCTGAGATTTGCTTTCGCATACTTCAGCCAAAATAAAGGACAAATGAAAATGGTATAGATGAGGTAAAAGTGGGGAAATACTAATAATTCTGGAATTTGAGTGATATTTGAAGTTCATTATACTATATTCTCTACTTTTGTACATGCTTAAAATTTTTTCTTGGAAAATTCTTTTTAAAAAGAGAGAAAGAGAGAAGGGAATGCAAATATACTCAGAATATCATAAGAGAAGACAAAAACAAATTAGAGAAATATATTTCAAAATGATAATAAAAGAAGCATTTTGAGTTTGTTGACAGATAAGTCCATCAAACAAGGCTGACATATTTGAGTACCATTCATGGAACCAAGGGTCAGCAGCATAGTGTGAGGTGTATTTCGATGCAAAGTATTAAAATCATAAAAGCAGGATTGTGCATACATTTCAAGCCTTTATAATTCTTTTAAGCCTGAATGGCCTAACCCCATTCATAAAACATTTTCTAAATTTATATTGCTCTTAAAACTAGCAATATCCTATTAGTTAATTTATTTAAAATTTTTAAGGAGACAGATCGTTTTTAAAAGCCACTTTTGAATTAAGTAAAAAATAACATGAGGTGAGGTCAGGCTCTGGGAGGAAAGGAAGTTGTGTTAAAACTGTTCAAGATGGAATTTAACCTCGTATTTTTAAAGCATCACTTTCTGGCAGAATTCATGGTTTTCCTCCTACACTCTCCGGTCTGTGGCCAGTATCTGGAGGAGAGTACTACCTCTCGTAAGTGAGATTTTAGAAATTAACATGGATTCCAAAAGGAGCAGCCATTGGAAAACAAAAAACGTTCTCAAGATCCTCGAGGAGTTTCAAGGGATCTGATGTCTGCGACAACACGGATGAAGCTGGAGGACATCATGCTAAGTGAAATAAGCCAGGCACAGAAAGACAAATACTGCATGATCTCATGTATATGTGGAATCTAAAATAGTCAAACTCACGGAAGCAGAGAGTAGAATGGTGGTTGCCAGGGCCTGGGGTGTGGCGCAAGTGAGATGTTGGTCAAAGGGTACAAAGTTTCAACTATGCAAGCTGAGTAAGTTCTGGAGACCTAACATACAGCATGGTGACCACAGTTAGCAATACTGTATGTATACTTGAAATTTGCTAAGGAGGTAGAGCTTAAGGGTTTTTACCACACACACACACACACACACACACACACACACACACACACACAAAAGGCAACTATGTGAGGTGATGGATAAGTTAACTAGATTGATAGTGGTGATCTTTTTACAGTGTATACATATATCAAAACATCAAGTCATATATCTTAAATATATAAAATTTCTATTTGCCAATTACACCCAACAAAGCAGAAAAAAATAATGAGAACTGATATTTGCACCCAATTGCTGCTAAAAGCACAAGTTTCATTTAAAAACTATTCGAGAAGTTTGGATTGACCTGCCCCATGCTGTGTGAGGTGGGGCCAGTGTAAGGTCTTGCGTTGCTAATCACTAAAGCAGATCGCTCAGAAGCGGGGAAACAGGCTGGGCTGAGCTGAATATTGCCTAAGGAAGAACAATCAGATCCTTTCTGGGTCTCATAGCCGCAGTATTTTTCCAGCTTTGGCTCTCATTTGAGCAAGACCTTGTGTATCGGACATTGATCTAGCCAACTGGCTTAGTGGAGAATTTGCTCAATTAGTTATATAGCAACTTGTTGGCAGAAGGGGAAATGACTGCTTGAACGTTTCAGCCTTAATGCTGACATGTGGACACCTGAGCCAGGAAATGAAGGCTCCTCCGGCCCTCGAGGTAAGATGAACACACAGGACCAGGAAAAAAGTGAGCCATCGTGTTAGACACGTGTGATTACGCGCAGAGATTTTAAAAGAGAGCAGGTGTTTGACTTAGACCTTGAAGGACAGGGAGGGTGAATCAAACAGAAGATATAACAGGAGCAAATGCACAGAGGCCGTGTGTAGAGCGGGTGTTGTGGGGGGCGGGGGTTGAGGAGGTCCATTTTACTGGAACACAGGGCAAATATAAGGGAGTGCAAGGCCCAGAAGATTTATGGAAATTCCGGAATACCAGAATGGGATTGTTAGGTGTTAGGTAGATACTGGGTGGGGTCATCGAAGATTTTTAAAACATGATCAGAGCTGCCTCGTTGAAGGTAAACCTAGCAGGGGTGAGTCAAATGAATTGGAGTAATTAGGGGACCCATGGTCATAATCTCTGCTAGTATTGAGTACTTGGCAGGTGCCACTTTAAATATACAACATGAGTGAATCCTCAGAGCAAGAATTCTATTAGGGAGGCCACTCTATAGATGAGGAAATTGAGGGCTAGGGTGCTTACACAACTTGCCCGAATTCTTACCACTAAAGCGGTAGAGACAGTATTTTAATCTAGACACAGGGACCTGCTCTTGACTGCTTCCTAAGGAAGCTAGAAGGGGTGAAAGGTGACAAAGGTCTTAAACATTAATAGGAAGGTGGTTATAGTAAAGAAAAAGAGAGGTCAAACTCTTAGAAGCAGGATTGGCAGGACTCAGCAAACAATTGCCTGCAGAGGTCCTTGACTTGGAGCCTGGGTGAAGGGAAGAATGATAGTGTCACTAACCTAAATAAAGACACCAGGAGAAAGACCTGGCATAGAATGAAAGATCACTAATAGGTTTTGGCTATGTGAAACTTGAGATTCCAGTGAAAATGTCCACCAGGCCATTGGGAGGTAATGTGGTTGCTAAAGGAGGAAGATGGAGCTAGAAAGAGAAACCGAGATGTCACGTGCAAGCGGCAGGGGGCCAAAGAGGCAAAGGAGGGTGGCAGAAGAGAATCATCCCAGGTTTTTCTTTTCTTCCTGCTCAGCTCAGGATAGAGATACCTTTTGGGTCTGACAGCCATATCCTGTCCAACCATCTACCCTCATTTAGGAATAAAATGGAGAAATGTAGGACAAAATTTTACAAAACAATCATGTGGAATAATTCTTTGACCTCCCATCTCTGGGAGGAAGAGAGGCAGCTTCGGGAGAAGTGTGAGGATTCTAAGTAGAATCATGAGTGGCAAACAGACTCTCTCTCTGCTCTATGTTCCCCCAGAATGATACAAGAATGTGAAGGCCTGGTCAGTCTTCCAGGGATCCACCACCATCGCTGGCCAGAGCAGGCTTGGCGGGGCGGACACAAGTCAGGGAAGGCAAGGCCTTGTTTTGGAAGGCAAGGCGAGGCTTCCAGCTGGTAGGATATGCTCCTCCGAGACCCTCCATCTGAGAAGTCTGTCGGTTCTCGGCTACAACATCCTAAACAACAGAAAGTGCACCAGGAGGGCAGGATTCCACGGCTGAAGTCCCCAGCCAGCCCTACGCAGCACGAATGACACAGTGTTAGTGGGAAGGAAAGTAAAACAATAAACACAGACGGAGTTTGTGCAATCCCATCTGAGCCAAGGAAATCACCTCATCACTCTTCTCTGATGGACAGATTTCCATCTCTTAGTTTATCATCTTCCTCACAACTTCCCTCAGCTCCAGCCAGTGTGCATTTTTGTGTCAAATTGCATGTTCATGAGTACATGACATGATTCTCTTGCGAGTATGCAGGGCTTATCATGGGACGGCTCCCCCACTGTGAACTTGGAACTGCAGGAAATAAGATTGCCTTATGAGGATAAAACTTTAAAGTGAATGCGATGAATCAGAGGAGAAATACAGGAAATCGCTTTAAATAACAAATGTGTTCCCGGGACCGCAAGACTTGACTGGTGAGATTAATATAGCTAAAGAAAATGCATCCATGAGAAGGGGAGTTCTACTTGGTTGGGAACAAGGCAACCGCATTCAGTAAGTATTTGTTGAGTACCTACTATGTGCCAGCAGTGAGCTCATATTCGAGTTGGGGAAACAGAAAAAAGCAAGTGCATATATGACCCACTACCCGGCAGTGCCGTGTGTGTGTCCCAGGCAAAGGGTCCACAGAGCAGATGGCATCTAGAGCAGCTGCAGAGATGTGCTCATTCAAGTTTGAGCCACATTTGGGAAGGGAGCTTGAACCTACAGCCCCAAATCTGCATCTCCAGCACTTACTGGTGATATTTTGACCTACCTAATAGCCTTCTGTTGATTTTGCTTGTGTGACTTTCATGAAGACATACATAGAGAAAAGAGCACGTATCAAAAGTGAATTTTCCAAACAAGCACGCCCGTGTAAACAGCACCCCGAATCCCCGTGACCCCTCTCAGCCCTCCTGCCACCAAAAGGTAACCACTATCCTGACACTAACACCAAAGATTTGTTTTGTCTGTTTCTTAGCTTTACATAAATGGAAATATATAGTATATACATAGGGTCTGGCTTCTTTTACTCAATATTATGTCTGCAAGCTACATTTCATGTTATTGTTTATATCAATGTATTGTTCTTCCTCATTGTCATATATTTCATTGTATGATTCTATCACAGTTTATTTACCCATTCTATTTCATGGACATCAGAGTCATTTCCACTATTCTTTTAACGAGTTATTTTTCTGCATCAATCCGTTAGAGCTGGTTTCTGATGTTTGCAACTAAGAATCCTGCCTGATACATTTTTGCTTTAATTCTAAATTTTATTGGATTATCTAGGTTTGTAATGATCAAGAAAGTGTTTCTTTACAGAAATTCTTCCTTTTTAACTATACTTTCGAGGACATAGACATTTTCTTCATCCGCTACTTGGCAAAGAGTATCAACTTACTCTGTTTCAACAGTGAGGCCCAATGATCAAAAATAACATCCCATGGAGATAAAGCTCTGAGTTCCCAGCTTCGATACAGTACTTTCTGGAACAACAGCTCTAACTTGTGTTCTCTTAGGTTGCTAAACAAGTTGGTTAGGAGCTTTTCTTTGGGAGGGGGGTCAGTGAAGTGGCTGCTTCTGGGCAGCTTGGGTGGTTTCATCTTGATTGCACAATACCAGAGGTTTTGAGGCTGTGGTTTTCTGCACATTCCCCATTTCCCCGGCTGCCACTCTCAGGAACCCTGAATGGCATTATTAATAGGTGAACACAATCCAGTGAAAAAGGAGAAGAAAAACTCAATTTAAAGACAGTCATTTCAGTTATTCATCAGTTACTAGGGTCTTTCCATTTCTCATGCATATCATCCCAATGCCCCCATGTAGAAGTGCACCCTGTCTGAGCCGGGCTGGAGGAGAGAGGGGTGGACCACTCTGCGATTTCGCCATTTCCCTCTTTGTCCAGCCCATATCAACTGCCAGTGCAATTGTTCAAGGCCTGACTTCTGAGCAATGAGTTGGGCCAGCCAACAGTCGTTCCCCTTGGTTACTCAAGGAGACTGACACTTGCAGTAACAGTGGCAAGTACTGACTGAGCACTTAGCGCGTGTGCCGGGACTCTCAGTGTGCACAGCGAGGATCCGCAGAGCAAACGTGTCCGCCTCATGAAAGGCCAGTCTCACCTCTTATGCTCTGGATACCATGCCCTTGTCCTTCCCAAAGACTTCCCTCCTGCAATTAACCCGTCTGTCCCCTACCTGATTAATTTCTCTCTCCCTCCTGGATCATGTCCATGAGCAGTCACACACGTTCTGGTGCCTCCTGTCAAAATAAAAAAATCAAAAACAAAAACTGAAAAAACCTCTGACATCGTATCTCCCTCCATACATAATCCCATTCCTCAACTCTTTCACAGCACAGCTTCCTGAGCAGCTGTGTAAAGTCACTGCTCCGTTTCCTCACCTCCTAGTCTTACCTCTGCCAATGACGGCACCAGTCAGGCCTGCCTTCTCCTTGCCCTGAATCTGCTCATTTCAAGGTCATGAACAACCTCCTTTGCCCAATCCAATGGGCACTTCTGTGTCTTCATCTTACTCAGCTTTTCAAAAGCACTGGATGTGGTTGACCACTCCCTCCTGCTTCGAGCCCTCTCCTCTCCCAGTTTCCAGGGCACCACTGACTCCTCTCCCCCTCTGACCTCACTGGCTGTGTTGCCTCAGGCTTTTTTGCTAGTTTCTCTTTCCCTGTCTGGTCTCAAAGTGTTGGAATGACTCCAGTCTCTGTCCCAGCTCTTTCTTATGCCGTACATCTATACCCCCTTCCTCAGTGAGCTCATCCAGTCTCAGATCCTTAAATATCATCTGCATACTGATGACTTTCCAATTTAAAATTTCTAGTCTTGATCTTGCCGACTTCTCCCCTGAGCTCCAGTTCCCATATCGCACTACCTGCTCTGTAATTGCTACCAGGATGTCTAGGAAATTTTTCAAATTTAGTACAGACAAACAAAGGTCTCAGTTTCCCAATGTCCGTTTTTGTCTCTCCCAGGCCTTGCTCGTCTCAGGAAATAGCACCAATATTCACCCCATTGGTCAAGCCAAACATGTAGAGGTCATCTTTAAGTACTCGCTCTACCTCACTTTCCCAAATGAATCATCAGCAAGTCCTGTTGGCAACAACTTCATGCCAACAGTTAATTTTCAGAATCTTTTATTCATTTTAACTTGAAAGATTTTTAAAGTTTGGAAAATAGGAGGGAAAACACCCATGTTTTCTAATAATCTTCATAATTATCATTTTAATAGCACACATTGTCTCATTGCTCATTGAGTAGAAACATCCTAGTTTATTTCACAATCCCCCTGATGTTGCATCTTTGGACTCTTCTCACATTTGACTTTTATCTAATATAGATAATTAGCAGTGAATATCTGCATGCATATGTAGGTATTTTCTTTTTTTAAGCAGAGAAGTCGACTTTTTTTGTTGTCGTTATTGTATAAAAGATCACTGAGTGGTTGCCTTAGTTATATAACAATGGAGAAATAGGTATCCATTGCTCTGGTGTTCAGGAAACAGAATTCTATCAAAATTGCCACTCTCTACGAGCCATCACAGTGCAAAGCTGATCACTAAAGAGGAGATATTTAATTTTGTCTAAGGAGTAGGGCCTATAGCAGAGAAGAAACTAACATCTAAAAACTGTGCCCCACAGTTCAAAGTTAGAGAAACTGACAGGTGTGAACTGGTGTGACCACCCAAGATCCCTTGGCTGAGAAAGGTAATGGCCCTGGTGACAAAGGTGCACGAGGAAAGGGAGAGTCAGGCTGTGGTCCAGATGTAGCATGAGGGATGGCTGCACACATTGTGCAGCTGAGGCCGGAAGCCTGTCTGGGTCCAGCCATCCTGGCACTGTCCTCTTGTTCTGGGAAGAACAACTGAACATGGCAACACAGGCCTCAGAGCTGGAATGTGGAGACATTAATAAGTTCAGCCCTTGAGGCTTCAAAGGACTCCTGTGGCCTGTGCTGGGTCCAGCAGTGACCTCGGTACGCCAGTGGACGTGGAGGTCCGGGGCCATTTTCAGTAGTGAAGCAGGTGGTCGTGGCAGAAGCAACAGAGATGGAAAGCGGAGGAGTTGCTGTGGACGAGCCTGATGCTCTACCCTCTCTCTCACCCTCTTTGGGCTGGATAGGCTCCCAGTACTCTTGCCCAGTAGGGGTGGGTTTGGGAAACAGCCTCAAAATCTTCACAAGACTTCCTGCTAATAGAGTACAACTAACTAGGAAACACGTTATTTTTTGTACCCCTACACTGTGGGGCTGGCGTGCAGGTCACATACCATTTGCCCTATTTGGGATGCTTTCCTTAGACTATGTTCCCAGAAGAGGGATTACTGATTCAAAGGACATGAACATTTTTATGACTCTTGGCCTAAATTACAATTTTTTTCCAAAGGGATACACTAATTGTCACTCTCTGTTTCTCCACACTCTCTCTGGTGATGAATAATTGACTCGATTTTCTTCAGTTGAAGCCAAGAATTCTTGAGAAGAATGATCAATGTGAGAAGTGGTAGCCCACAGTGGGATCCATGCTCAGTGCAATTGTGAAGTCAGAAACATTTTTAAACCCATTCGTTGCCCCTAGTTCTGAGACAGCATTCCCAGGCTCCTCCCCATGTCCCTCTCCATGCTCCCAGGGACATCCCTTCTATACCAGCCCCCTCGGACACTCACACGCTCACCCTCCCTTCCCCATGCTCATTAAAACCGGCTTAGGAGCAGATATGACATCAGTCACTTACCTCTTCATGTGGCTCTAAATCAAAGTGTCACCTCTCTCAAGCACATGTTTCCATCTTAGCTCTGATTGAGGAATGAAAAGCTTTGTTCTCTGTTAAAGGAACTTTGAGCTTAGATGCCCCAGACTGAGAAATCCACCAAAAGCTGGACCTTTGACTTGAGGGGCAAAGGACCCTCATAGACAGGCTGTGATTTGAGGACCATCAAGAGGCCAGAGTTTCAAAGTTGGGACCCGGAAGTTGGGATTGGCAGGGGGAGGGGAAGAGCAGCCGGGGACTCTGAACCTACCAGAGGAATGCGGTGGTGGGAACCAAATGCAGGATAAGGAATGAAAGTTGAAGCCTCAGATGCTGAAAACAGTCTTCATCAATATCAGCATTTTACCCAGAGCCACTCCAAGGTGAGCATAACTCACTTAAAATAAAAACCTGAAAGTTGTTTTTATGCCAACAAATAAAGTGCAGTTTAATAAAAAATTGTCAATCATTTTTATATAAACCATATTTGGGGCACGAATGGTTTTGTCTTTTGTAGTCATGACATAAAAGCTTTTTGTCCTGCTCATAGTTATATCATTGCATGAGCCTGGGCAAGCCTCACAACCTTACTGGCCTTGACTTTCTTATTTTGAGCTATAGACAATTACGTCCTGCCTATTGGCCTGATGGGGGTGCTGGTGAGGGTGGTAAATTGGGTGCTTAAGTTGAAGGTCAGATATGCTCTTTAGTGGTCAATTCCAAGTCTCAACTATAATCAAGGTCTAATCTCTAGGAACCCAAAATTAAATAACAGGTAAAATTGAATGCCTTGAGCCTGTTGTCCAGTGACATGAATGTGTAGTTAATAGCCTACAGCCAAGATTTGTAAGATACTAATTGGAATATAATGCAAACCCCACGGAGAGTAAAGGACAAAGGGAACTTAAAAATAAGAGGCAGGAAATAATAAAATGATATTTAATTTGGACATGTGCCCCTAATGCATCTGGAGAAAAATCAACAAAGCATAAATATCAATTGGAAAACCTAGAGAGATGAGCTGTAATTGCTCTAAAAGATACAGGAACAGGAAATTGGATAGGAGTTTGCAGTGCTGTTGTGGGCTGCAGGGATGGCCTTTTGTGCCTGCAAAGGGAAATGAGAGTTTATCTCTGAATAATCAGAGGGAATTGTACACAAAATAAGGCTAAAATGTGTCATCTCACGATTGCAGGGGTTCTATGTTCTGCAGGTCAGTCCGGGATGTGGGTGCAGGGACAGGGCTCAGTCACGTGGTCAGACATCTTCGTGAGGTCTTTGCCGCAGACTGGCTGTGTGGCATTAAATATCTTTTAACTTGTCTGACCCTCGAGTTTAGCTCAACAAAATAGAAAAAAGAAAATCTCCCTTTCAAGGTTGTTGGAAGGACTACAGATAAAGCACGTAGAGTTCCCAGCGGCTGGGAAATATCAAATAAAAGTCAGCTAGTAGCAGCAGCAGGAGGAGAGATGAAAGCTGACTCCTGAGTTGTCGGACTCCGCAGATCAGAGTCCTTCCCTGCTCTAAGGGTTCTGGGTCCCACAGTCCTGACACACGCACCTGTGTTCCTCACCAACAGCCAGCGAGAGCTCGAGCATTGAAATAAGGGGAGCTTGAGAAGGCAGTGAGAGAGGGGTGTGGGCTGGTTGTCCGCTACTCAGCTGAAGCTGCCTTTCCATGGTGGATGTGACCTGCCCACTGGCCTCTCTACCAACACCACCAAATACAAATCCAAGTAGTGAGTTTCTTAAATGGACTCAATAGAATCAAATCTATAATATTTTCCCCTTTTAAACCATCTATTTTTCCAGTGGCAAAGTAGAGCACTTTCTTTAGTATCTTTTTTTTTTTTTTTTGCATTTTTTTTTTTATTCCGGGGTATTGTGAGGGTACAAATATTATAGTTACACTTTATGTCTTTGCCTCACCCAAATGCGGGTTAAAGGCATGCCCTTCCCTCCCTTTAGTGCTCCCCGTGTCCTTTAGTTGTAGATTTGCCCCCCCATCCCCCTAATCCCTAGAGAGTATTTCTGTCATGTGATCACCCTAGTGTTGATCAGTTAGTACCAATCTGATGGCGAGTACAAATGGATCCCATTCTTCTGCTCTTGTGGTGCCCCACTTTGGATAATGGGCCTAAGTTTAATCCAGGAAAGTATAAGAGGTGCCAGATCACTGTCGTTTCTTATGATTGAGTAATATTCCATTGTCAACATATACCAAATTTTAATAATCCACTCGTGGATTGATGGGCACTTGGGTTGTTTCCACATCCTTGCAATAGTGAATTGTGCTTCCATAAACATTTGGGTGCAGATGTCTTTATCGTAGAATGTTTTGTGCTCTTTTGGGTAGATGCCTAATAGTGCTATTGCTGGATAGAATGGAATTTCTATTTTTAGCTCTCTGAGGTATCTCCAAATTCTTTTCCACAGAGGTTGCACTAATTTGCAGTCCCACCAGCAGTATAAGAGTGTGCTTCCATAAACATTTGGGTGCAGATGTCTTTATCATAGAATGTTTTTTGCTCTTTTGGGTAGATGCCTAATAGTGCTATTGCTGGATAGAATGGAATTTCTATTTTTAGCTCTTTGAGGTATCTCTAAATTCTTTTCCACAGAGGTTGCACTAATTTGCAGTCCCACCATCAGTGTAAGAGTGTTCCTGTCTCTCCACATCCTCACCAGCATTTGTTGTTTTGGGATTTTTTGATAGAGGCCAATCTCACCGGGGTTAGGTGATATCTCATTGTGGTTTTGATTTGCATTTCTCTAATGATTAGAGATGTTGAGCATTTTTTTATATGTTTGCTGGCCATTATTCTGTCTTCCTTTGAAAAGTTTCTGTTCATTTCCTTTGCCCATTTGTTGATGGGGTTGTTTGATTTTTTCTTGTTGATTTTTTTGAGTTCTAGATAGATTCTGGTTATCAGCCCTTTATCAGATGTGTAGAGAGCAAATATTTTTTCCCATTCTGTGGGCTGTCTATTCACTCTAATGATAGTTTCCTTGGCAGTGCAGAAGCTTTTTAATTTGATTAGATCCCACTTATTTATTTTTGTTGCTGCGGCGATTGCTTTGGGGTTCTTCTTCAAGAATTCCTTGCCTAGGCCAATGTCTGAAAGGGTTTTCCCAACATCTTCACTTAGAATTCTTAAGGTTTCATGCCTTAGGTTTAAGTCTGTTATCCATTTTGAATTGATTTTTGTGAGAGGTGAGAGGTGGGGGTCCAGTTTCAATCTTCTGCATGTAGCTATCCAGTTTTCCCAGAACCATTTATTAAAAAGAGATTCTTTTCCCCAGTGTATGTTTTTGTCAGCTTTGTCAAAGATTAGATTAGTATCTTCTTTCTATAAATTACAGTATGATGCATGTTAAACACATGCTTTGCCAATTATTTCATGTATATGTTTACATGATAATGTTAACCACATTTTTTGCTACATGCTTGCTGTGAGTGATTTGAAGAGAAGTTGTTAGAGGGTGGGTCCCTGTCACCCCATTAAGTCCCTGGTTGGCATCACGACTGCCTCCCAGCTACAGAGCAGGTAGTTCCTAGGAAAACAAGAACCCACTGGGGAAATGTAGGGGAGCTTCTGCCTGCGTTGCATTCTCAACAGTAGAAGTGACAGCTGTGCCCGTCAGAATCCTCAGAGACTCTAAATAGCAGAGAAAGGTGGTACCAAGGAGGTGGGAGGGAGGGGAATGGGGAAGATTTTACCTCCTTAACTTTCTCTAGGCAAGAGCCCATTGCAATGAAAGCTATTTTATGCCAGCCAGAGTCTCTGAATTTGGTTTTGATATGATGTTGACTTTCTATGGATGAGTCAGGTTTTCTTGTCCTCACCCAAAAGTTTGTCCTTGTCCCTCCCACTTCATTAGTTTCAGATGAGTATACTGGTGCCTTTGGGTCAGAGTACTTTTCAGAGAGGGATAATCAAAAATAAAGACTCTGTGTACAAAGGGAGGGGAGAGAAGGAGCAAGTGCAAGAGCAATAGACCAAAATTTGAACTATGAGAAAGAGGAACTTGTGAGGTAAGGAAGAATGGAATTCAGAACTCATAAGCTGTGACTGACTTCCCAAAAGCTGGCAAACAATTTGAAGCCGGAGTCTAGACCATAAAGAAATTTATGAGTATAGCAATTTTAGCTAGGTTGAGAGAAAAGCATTGAACTTCAAATGAAAATAATGTTCAAAGAGGTGAACGTGGGGTCGATTCAAGATGCGGAGGGAAATGATGAGCAGGGAAATCCCAACGAAAAGAGACTAGATGGTATTTGAAAAAGAAGTGGGATTCAAATAAAGGTTCACACACACATACACACACACAGCAAAAATATTTTAATGGTTTCCTTTTCTTGTGGTCTGCTTTAGCATTCATCCCAAAGCCAATTGTTTTTGTGGTTATTCAGATTTTGTTTCTCTTTTTACTGCCTCCTACTGTCTGCTCCCTGATCCAAAGCATGTGGACAAATAAAGGAGAGGAAGTGAAATTCAGATCATTTTATTTTACCCTTTCTTGGCCTTTTGGCTAAGAGATGTGAGGGGAGAAGAGGTGGTTGTGGCTAGCGTGTAAGTTATGGAATGTGCGGGTGCTTTTTGTTTATTTGGTTTTGTTTTTAGCTCCAGCACTCATATTCCCCAAGCTTACCACATCAAGTCCTGTTTGGGCAGGAGAGAGACACTCACAAACATTTGTTGAATGCCTTGACTCAGCTTTGCCCCTTCTCCTAAATATTCCTTGGGGGAGTTCTAGCAACTTCCCATAGAAGATCCAGGCTGAAGTCTGCTTAATCTGGTCCTCAATAATGTGTTCATTGTGAATTAAATACAAACTGGTCTAAAGTTTGCACCAGCAAAAGATTTTATAATGTACCCATACAGTGTTAGCAGTTATGTAAATAAGAGCAATTCAAACTACTCAAGAGGATATGCTGTTTTCAAACATTTTAGCAGCAAATATTTGCATACCAACAAGAAACACACTAAATACAAATGGCATTTCTCAATTCATTAAAGCAAGCCAACAACAACCTCAACCTGGAAGTACTGAGGGCACTTTCTCAGCCACTAGTTCATACCATTACATATACATATTAGTTTTAACAATGCATTATTTTCATAATTTTCAATATTTCAGATCATTCACTAACCAATCTTCCCTTCAACCATTTAAATCCGAGTGAGGTTTTACCATGGTTTATAAAACTACATAGCAAGCAAGAAAGAGGTCTGTTCATCTAATATTGGCTGTTTGTTTCTCTTTATTCAATCTGGAAAGGAGAAAAAAAAACCCAAATACCTGTCAAGCAAGATGACTTAAGGCTGGATAGAAGACACATGTCTCTGAGTTGATGGGGACATTACAAATGTGATTTGGAAGAAGTGAAGAGATCTGAGAAAATGTAAAGCTCCATTCAATGTGGAAAGTCTTTTCTATTAGGAAGTGGATTCTAATTCCATCCTACCAAGTTGGACATGACCAACAGGGAGTTTAAAGTCCCTTCCGTGCCAGGCATGCTCTGTAACCTGAGCAGAAACCCAATATCATGCATCTGGAAAGACACCAACCATGTAGGGGTCCCAAAGAGCCGTACACACCTTGGGTTTTTGGGGACAACCCCAAGTTCTCCAGAAGAGAGTATACCCCTGGTCTCTACCCTTGATGGTATCATTGACTTCAGAGTCATCAAAAAGACAACCTTTCCCCCCTGTCTTTGAAAACTGGAAAGCTAAAAGAGGAAGCAAAAAGAAAGAGAAAGACATATAGTCTATTTCAGGAGTCCCACATTTTCAGAAACTCTTCACCTGTGAATCTCCATTGTACTGAGCTCATACATGCCTTCTGAAGAGCTGACCACTCTTTATCCCAAATTCAACTCATTAACCTGTTCAACTCAACCAAGAGACATTTTCAAGAAAAGTGCCATAAGAGGGCATAAAATTTTAGATACAGCAAATGCAATCAATATCTATATAAAACTGATAAACACATATGACTCAGAGGAGAAAATTTTCCTCCATATATTTTCTACTATTAAACTTAATATGGTCTACAAGGCCTTGATTATCAAATCACTTCCTGTGATCTTTATGCGTTCTCTTCCTCTCCTCTTCACTCTTCTTGAGATCATGGGTCATGTCTAGGGTTACTCACCATCCTACCATTAATATCTGAGGGCCTCAGGCTAGGGCAGCACCAAAAACTCAAGTTCAGTTATTCGAGCACCAATCAGATAATCGCCTTCTGACTGGGGTGCTCACCAGATTCCGGGCTAAGCCCTCCCTAGAGAGAAGAATGCCAAGGGAATGCCCCATAGGTACTGATGTCTGGTCTATGCCTCAACAAATCAGTTAAGTTCCTATTATGTTACTCTAAAAAAAAAAAAGATTAAGTTCCATTTTTACCCATTCACCAATCATCTCCCCAATCTCTCTTTCCAACTCATTCTTGTCTTCTTCATCCATTTCACCTGGTTTTTCCTGACCCTAAATCCTAAAAGAAGCTTCATTCACATCTAGATCCCCTCTTTTCTCCATGAATACAAAGAAAAGACAATAACTATACGTAGTTCTTCTTTTTGATGTTAAAATTGACTTGATTTCAAGCTGAAATCAAAACTGGCCATCTGGGGTGGTTTTAATGGACATTAGAATCAGCACGAGGGGCCATTGTATACCTGAGTACACCTCCAAGTCGGTCAGGTACGTAGCCAATGCTAAAGCTGTAGACACACTACCTACACGGCATGAATCTTTATGCGTTTGTTTAGTCTAGTGCAGGAAGCCAACTGCCTCGCTTCAGCCATGTCGTACAAATACATGCACTTTTCCAAGCTTTGGGAAATTTGAACTGAAACATTGACTGGAAAGGGCCCACAGTGTACTTGCATGTTGAGCTGTTGTTTAAAGCCTTTTTCACATGTTACGAGCTCATATCCCAAATGTTTTGACTTAACATGCAAGACTTGGCAGGGGCCCGTGGGGAGGAGTGCCCTGTCACGGGAAACAGGAGAAACGCAAGGCCCGCTCAGCAATTCTCTCAGAGACACAGGCCCTCCTGGGATAGGGTTTCTGTCATTTGAAAAAAAACAATGGAGAATGTCTCCTCTCAATCCAGCACTAACTCCCAGTTTACAATAAGTTAACACTTTTCCATGGCTACCTACTACAGAGTATCCGAATAAAATAATATCCTTGATACATTAATATTTGATTTAAAGAGTAAAGCAGTTAGACACATTCACTAATATCTGTCTTGGTTATGTTCAAGTCACAAATGTTTAAAATGCCCACAATTTCAGAGTTGACCACACGTAAGATCTACCTTGTTTTAATAAGTGTATTTCACACTTGCAAGTCTCACACATTTTCCTAAGACACGCTAACCCGAGGGGTTTGTGGAGGACTTGGTGCTCCGAGTCCGCTGTACTTCCGGTATTCACCAGCATATATTCCTCCACAACTTGGGTTCAGCAACAGGTTTACTCTCAGACTTCAATACTTCCCGAAAAAGTCCTTGGAAGAAACTATAAATGAAATTCACACATCAAGTTTTCACCCTCACAAAGACAGTCCTTCTCCTTTTGTGTCTCAGTGGAACCCGTACGTGATCCAAGTTGAAGAGCCGGGACAGCTGCAAAGGATGGAGCACACAGAAGGCCTCACTGAGCAGTGCAGACTTTATTTTTCCACTAGCAGGGATCCTGCAAGGTTTCCAAAGTCTGTCTGAGGATATAATTCGGCAGGAGGGAGGAAGATGGGTTTCAGGGAGTAGGGAGATCTCTCTCCACTGTGGGGAGATGTAGTGGGCAGATAAAGGCCTAGACACACATAACGTTGGTAAGAATGGGAAAGGCAGAAAGATAAAAAGGGATTTTAGAAAGAAAAGTTGACAAGCCTTGGCAACTGAGAAGATATAGGGCACAAAGAAGAGAGGGGAGTGGGACACAGAGAGGACTTCAGGATTTCTGCCCAGAGGCTGGGAGTGCGATGGGGCCATTGACAGAAACAGCAAATCAGGGGAGGTGCCAGTTTGCAATGGATCAAGAGGGGGGTTGAACTCAGAGACTCTATCTTAAAGCTGGAACATGTCTTAGAAGGCATCATGCCCAACTTTCTACTTCCTTTCTGTATATCAGAGAAGAAACTGAGGCCGAGAGAGAGGAGGAGGAAGGACTTGTTGAAGGTCTCACAGCTAGTTGGCGTGGAGCAGACACCAGTACCCTGCCTTTGGTCTCTTGATTCTGTGCCTGTGTCCTGTGTATAAACTAGAAATCTTTTGATTGCAAGTGATAAAAAACCCCACCCAGTTTGAATAGTAGAGGAATTTATTGGCTCACATAAGTGTACAGTGCAGAGGTTTCAGGTGAGGCTTGGTCCAGCAGCTCGACGATGTCACTAAGCACCTCATTTCTTTTTGTCTAACCTCTGCCCAACATCCTTTGTGGTTCCAAGATGGCAGTGAATAGGCCCCTGAGCTGTGTGCTTTCTCATTCACCAGCAGGAAAGAGAGAAGGTTTTTGTTCTAGAATCCCAAGCAAAATTCCTGAGATTCGCTCTAATTGGATTTGCTAGTCACATGTCCACCTGGAGGCAATCGCAATGGCCAGGGAGCCCCATTCGCTGATCTGGGTCATGCCCTCCACCTGGGGCCCAGGTGGAATCAGATTCCATAGAGCCAAATGGATCCCCAAATTGCAATGAGGGCTGATAGGAAGAAAATAAAAGCAGCTACAGAGTCCACCAACAAATGTCTATTGCACGTTGTTTGGCTAGATCTCTTTCTCTTTTTTTCCACCTCAAGTTTATGACTTTTATATTAGATACAAGTGGTTTGTCCAAAAGTTTCAAAAATATACAGAAATCAGAATTGCCATACCTACCATAGTATTGAGAAAAGGGAGTGTAGGTTTAAGAAAAACATTTAAAAGGGATAGAAAAGTAATTAGAGTCAATTAGATGCATATCCCAGGCAAATCGGAGGGCCGTGGCCTACACCTGTAGTGCCAGCTACTCAGGAGGCTGAGGTAGGAAGATTCTTTGAGCCTAGTAGTTAAAGTCCAGCCTGACAATGTAGCAAGAACTCTAAAAAAAAAACAAAAAGAGTTCTAGGCAAATGCAACTAAGTCTTCGCTCCTAAAATATTTTCTAGGCAACATTCTTAAAGCCAGGTAATGTCTGAGGCTTCTGCGTTCTGGGGGCTGTTCCCCTTACTTCAGTTGTAGGCTGGGTTGGTGGTTAATGACCCTGCAATATGAGGCCTTTTGTCATTCGGCATCAATGAGTGGTGTGACAAGGTTTGGTGTGTCTTTGATAATTACTGAGAAATGACTCCACACTACTGAGTTTTGATGCATTTTTTTCCTACACATTGCATAAGGAAGTCTTTAGTGACCACTGGTACAGGTTTCTGAGAAACATTTGAATACAGCCTGTCTTAGATTCAAAACACATTACTTCGTGGGAAGAAAGGCACCACCCAGCACACACACCCATCCTAATTTTGAATGGACTCAATTTCCAAATTCTAGACACAATGCTATAAAAACAATAAGAGCCTCATTAAAACCCCAGAGACTGAGCCCACAAACGGGGACTTGTGGAACCCCTAAGGGAAATGTATCTGAGCAACGTTTCTAAATTTCGCGCCGTCTGGCTGGTTGAGGCGGATGATCTCATGGCAGGAATGAGTTGCAACACTTTCAATACTGACCAATCGGAGCAGACAGCCAATCTAAGTGGGCACTGATTCTTCCAGGCTCCCTTTCCTTACCAGTTAAATATCAACCCTTCTCCATTGACAGGCAATCTAAGGAGGGATCTAAGGAGGGAAATCTATGCAGGACTTGGGGGGAGAGGGGGTGAGAAAGCTGCTATGCATGGTGAGAAGGGAGTCAGCCCACCCAGCCTAAGTGAGAGGAGACCCAGGGAGGTGGCACAGATGAAAAGAGAGAAGGAAAGAAGGGGAAGAAGAGGTTATGGGGAAGTGGGAGGAGATGGACAAGGATGGTAGAGCAGCCACCAGTGAAGAGAAGGAGGAAAGATGAACAGAAGAGAGCAGAAAGGAATGGGGACCAGGAACAAGCTAGAATAGCAGAGGAGACTGTGAAAAGGAGAGACTTTGGCAATGCAGACAAGCAGAGGGGGGAAAAATACTAGTGATGGAAGGCAAGAAGGTCAGGCAGAAGAGGTGTTAGATAGCAATAAGGAAAATGGCAGCGTTTGTGCACGACCGTGTCTCCTACCACTACGTAAAGCAGGGTGGAACAGTCTTTGTTCAACAGACCTGACTCAGCTCTGGTGTTGTAGAAGCTCAGACAATAAGTAAGCAAATGGGCATGGCTGTGTTCCAGTGAAACTTTACAAAAACAGGTGGTGGGCTAGATTTGGCCCATGGGTCATAGTTTGCTGACTCCTGGTAGAAGGTAAACCTTCTGCAGACAAGGGTGTTTCTTACATTTCTGGCACCCCACAGCACCTAGCATAGACCTAGGCACACAGTGCCAGGAAATGTGAGAACCACTTGGAGGAGCCACTTTATAGGCCAAAATGGTAGCAATTTTCAATGGCTTTTTATAACTTTTAACCTATAAAATGGCAGTTTCCTGTGATTCCATCTGCCTGCGGCTAGATTGGCCATCTGTGCCCCAGTGGAGAGGCCACAGACAGAGGGAAGGAGGATATATTCCATCCTGTGATAGATAAAGTCAATGAAACGGTAGATGTTCTCAGTACAACCCAGGCCAGCATGGGCAAAAGTAGATACTTAGTTGTTTAGTCAGCTCATCCTGCCATAAAAAATATATCACAGACTGGGTGGTTTAAACAACAGAGATTGATTTTTTCACAGTTCTGGAAGCTGGAAGTCCAAGATCAGGATGCCAGCATGGTCGGATTCTGATGAGGACTCTCTTCCTGGTTTGCAGACAGCCGCCTTCTCATTAAGTCCTCACATGGCCTTTTCCTCTCTCTCTCTTCCTCTTCTTATAAGGCTACTGATGCCATCATGCGGGCCCCACCTTCACAACCTCATCTAACCCTAGTTACCTCCCAAAGACCTCACCTCCAAATACCATCGCATTAGGGTTAGGGCTTCAACATATGGATTTGGGGAGGGGGGACTCAATTACCAGGGTAGCATAAGTTGCCTTGTAAATTACCATAGTGAAGAAATAGCCCCCAAGGGACATCCTTTTAAGGCCACAGGAGAGACACAGCCACATGACTCCTTGTGAGTAAAGCGTGAATGATGCCAAACATTCAGGAAAGGAAAAGCTAAATGGATCTAGCATGATCTACAGCTTTGCCTTCTGAGGGGGACTGCAGCTCTTACAGAAAGGGAATTCTAACATGTTACTCCCCAAGTGAATAAAGTACAGAGACCCTTTATAGGCATTTTGCCTGTAGAGGAAAAAAATTTAGTTTGTATTCAGGAGCAAATGTGTATGCATGTGTGTGTGGGCATGTGCAAATTTGCTTTAAAACATTTTCCAGTAACTGCTGACAACAGCAACCCCAAGCCACCAGACACCCAGTTTCTTCCCATCTCGAAATGACCTTTTGTTCCCCAGAGCAGCAGGCAAGGCGTTCCCCAGGATCATCCTTGTCCTCGCTGGCCTGGCCTCCCCTGTGATCTGAAATCTGCACTTCCTCACCCTTCCTCCCTGGCCTCTTCTTCCCAGTTTCTCTGCTCTTGTCACACAAAGTGACTCAACACTGAGTAGGAGCTCACGAGAGCCAAGGCACCAAGTTCCAAGGGCTCTGCGCTGCCACCAGGGGCACAGAAGGAGAAAGAGCTCCACGTTCCCATCCCAGCCTCAGGGACCAGACCGTCCTGCACACCCATCACTGCTGCCCCTGGTGGGGCCCCTTCCTCCCCGTCTCTGCAGCCCATCACGTTCCACCCAGTGGAGGAGTGGGGACGGTCTAAGTTTACTGAATCTTTCCAGCCTCCCTAAAATAGTGATAACACTGTCTTACTGTCTACTTCCCTGGGGCTGTTGTAAGGAGTAAGTGAGGAAGTAAATGTAAGCCCGGAGCCTGATTCAGCACTGGTTAATAACACCCCCACCCCCACTAACCATGTTTACTGTGACTAAAGTCAGCTTAGCCTGGAATAATGCTTCTCACCCCTGGTCGCACAACACAATCCCCTGGGGAGCTTTAAAAGGTATCGGTGCCTGGCCACCAGCATCAACTCTCACCTTTAAATATCCTGAGTGGTTCAACCTCCCTTGTTTCTTGTTGGGATCTCAGGCAACACTCCTAGGCACTAGCCCCTGCCGCCAGACCAGACATTTGCTTTTCTTCCTCTTGCCCTTCTCTCTGTTTCCTCTCTCCATGAAGTTTAGGTGTAATTTGTCACCCAGCAATAGATACTAATATAGCTCACTTATCACAACATGGCACTCTTTTGTCCCTGACTTTCATATAGATTTTCTTTTTTGCATGACTTTTCTTTCCCAGGAGTAAAGTGGTCATTAAATTTGCATGTCCTGACACATACATATTTGTGTGTTGTTCTATAATTTTGATATATTGGCCTGGTCTGTTAACTTCATTAAAAAAAAAAAAAAATGAATGCCTTCTTTAGCCATAGTTTATTCTCACTGGTGGAGCCAAACTGAGATTTCATCTCTTCAGAAATGAGAGATGACCTCCCTCCTCAGAATATTGGATAATTCATCGAGGTGGAGCATCCTGTGGAGCCCCCCTTCCACTCCCAAATTTTGGGGCCTTCTTCCTTCTTGATGCTTAATCATGACCACAGATGCTGCTATGTCCTCTCTGCCCGTGGAACAGACCCGACTTTTTTAGGGGCATCATGATGACTCACAGGTCCCTGAATTTATTCTCTGCTGCTTGTGCAGAGAGAACCAAATACAAACCAATACTTTGAAACAGACATATACTCAGTATTTTTTAAAAACCAGAATATCTACATATACTAATATACTTTTCTAGTACACTCACCTTTCATTTGCATTGTAACTACGTTTTTATATATGTATCTCTTTATAGTATTATTACGAACTCATAGCCCTTCACAAATTCAGCTTGCATTAATTGGCCATAATTGGGTTTTTATTTGATGTTCACATTTTCACAGCAGGGCTTGTAGAAACTCCGTCAAGTGCTGCCTCTGATGTTCTCAAAGGCTCCTTGTTTTTAGTCCACAGCGACAAGATGTCCCAAGCCATCCTGACTTTTTTTTTTCTGTGCCCCATGACTGGAATCAACTATCTTTCAAATAATTCTGATTGTTTGAGAAAAGAATAGTGTCAGAAATGACAATCCAAGTCTGTGCATCAGCCGTGAAGAGAAGTGCTGGTGCTTTGGCCACCACCACTTGGGGCCTATTTTGTGACAGAGCCAGAAAATAGGTTTTTTTAGGGTAGGAATTCCTACTGATTTTCCTTAGAGAATACATTACGTTGTTATATCTTTTTTTAGTCATGCAGGGTCTCCCGTGAAAAATAGAGGGAGTGCTCCTAGGAAATCTAAAGGTGCGTAGCTTTCCTGCCAAGCAGCGAGATAGAGCGTCGGGACTCTCCAGGGAGTTCATGACGGCCTCCGTGGCGCTGCCCACGGAGCTGCATCTCCTTCGAACAGGATCAGTGCTTTGTCCCCAGTTCCTTTCTTTCTTCTCCAAATTCATTCTTGGACTCTGAGCAGCCCCAACGCACCACTGTCGGGTGCAAGTCACCAGGTTTGCTTGGGACTGAGGGGCTTTCCGGGATGCAGGATTTTCCATTTTCAACCTGGGAGAGTCCCCAGGCCAACCAGGACGAGACAGTCACCGGGTCACCAGGGAGCTAATAGCAGAACAGCTTGAGGAGCTCATCATTTCTGCACAGAGCAGGAAAGAGACACTCCACACTCTGCTCAGCAGGGTACCAGGGGCAGAATAAGAGTGTGTTTGGGATTTACTCCTACGGCAGCCAGTGGGAGCTTCAGTCACGCTGCAGTGCAGACAAATTCTCCAGTGCATGCAGCCAAGGTCTTACAGGCAAAGCTGGAAGAGGCTGAGCAGTTTGACTCAGTAGGCACACAGCTGTGAACAATTTTCTCATTCAAAAAGCACTGCTTTTTCTGGCTGTAGAGCCTGGTTTTCCTTTCCTATCCGAGAGCCCTGTGGGAGGTAGGTAGAGAAATTCCTCTAGCAGATTCTCCAGGAGCAGGGAGAGGTGAGTAGAGGACAGCCTCTCTAAGTCCACTCTCAGAAACTGGGCCTCGCATGGGTGGTCAACAGTTTAAGTGAGGGTATGTTCACAAGTGCCCTCGTGAATGTTGGCTTCACAACTACTCTGCACTCGGAGCCTTGGCCGTCCAAGAGCCGAGTGTGTTCATGAACTCTGGGCAGGTCGTGAGAGGGCCAGAGGATGGTCCCCGGGCCGTGCAACTCAAGCTGGGGAGCTGGAGTTGGAAGAGCCCCACCCAATCTTCCCTTATGGATGAGTAAGTGGAGCCCAGAGAGGCACAGAGACTTATCCAAAAGGCATAGCCGGACACTGTTAATGTCAGGACTTCAAGCCCACATTCCCTCTTTCCACTAAATAAATCCCGCCGCCTTTCTACAGCGCTGCTCCAAAAGCACATCTCATCCTTCACAGAGTCCCAAAACAAGCCATTCAAAGCGAATTTGAACACAGTGTGAGCTACTCTCCTGGATGTCTAATCTCTGAAATTTTTATTTTATCAGAGGAAGAGAATTGAGAAGTAATTGGATCTATTTCATGGGGCACCAATAATATTCAAATACTGTCAGCCGGATTCTCGTTTGTCCACAGCACAACCTTGACCTTCGCAAAACACAGCAGGCATATTGGGTGGATCCAATTACAAGATGGTCCCCTCTTTTGTCACTTCAGGTATAAATCCTTCATCACCATTTCCAATGAGGAAATTCACATCACCGAGGATAAAAAAGCTCTCTAAACACTAATGTATCCTCATCTGAAGGTCTTGACTCTCCCTGTTCCTTCTGCTTGTTTCCTCCACAACTTCACATGGCTTCTTCCTCATCCTCAGTCAAGTCTCAACTCAAGTATTATTCCCTCCAAAAGGCCTTTTACTACTGCCTCAGTTACAGCAGCTCATGCTCAGCCCAGTCTCAACTCACCTGCACCGAGTTGAACAGCGCCCCTTCCACGGTTTTCCCCACCAAAGCCTCAGAATGTAACCTGATTAGGAAATAACATCTTTGCAGATGTGATTAAGGTAAAGATTGGGATGAGATCATCCTGGTTTAGGGTGGGCCCTAAATCCAATGAAGATGTCCTTAAAACCCTCCAGAACATGACTCCAATCTACCTTGCCAGTCTTAGCTTGTGGATTGTCTACACCGACCGTCCGCTCCCGACAAACTGATCTTCCTGCCATCCAAACACTTACTTCAGCTTTTCTTCAAGTGTGTCCCCACCACATGCCATTTCTCTACCTGGGAAGTTCTTCCTCTTCTCACCGGAGCTTGTCTAAATGTCACTCTTCCTTCAAAGCGTGGTGGAGTCTCGCCTGAGGCAGCCCTGCAGGACACAGTGTCGAAGGACTTCAGCATCTCTGTTTACGCACACTCTTATGTTGCCCTGATATGTGTGTGGGGGTGGGCATTGCGTGCTCCCGGAGAACAGAAGCCGTGTTCCAAAGTTGTTCATTTGCCTGCCTGTGTTGGATTTGTTTCAGTGTTATTTTCTGATTTATCCTTCCAGCCTTGAATGATCCATGGACAATGTGACAACACGTGGAATAAGTGACACTTTGCCTGTGTTACGTGAACAGATAAACAGCCATTACCCTGCCAGCGTCCACCCTAAAGCAAGTCCTGTCAGCCACACCTGCCTGCAATGCAGTCTTCATGTGACTTCTTGGCCAACATTACCAAAAGGATTCAGGGGCAGAGAAGAGGGAAAATGGCAGGTCCCTTTTCCCAGGCTGTTGAGATGATTCATTTGAGAGGACTCAGGTGGTAGCTCTTTGGAATATCAGAAAAAATTGGGGACACATTTGGAAGGTCCATGCAATCAGATGAGGACAGTCAGAAAAACACATCACCTTACTTTGGGGTCATAGTCGCTGCCATCCTCACCCTGGGAGCTACTTTCTGCTGTTGGTTCCCTGGAGTCACACTGAGATCAAACCACACAGCCCTGAAATTGCTCTGCAGAACGGGGACCTTATACACACACACACACACACACACACACGCTCACACTCCTGTGTCACCACAGATCCAATAACTCCAAGCAGGCTGTCCCAGCACGGTCCTCCTGAAGTCTCAGAGATTTTGTTGCACAACACAATTTGCTCCTATGAGCAGCACCTCTGTCCCAAGGACTTAGACTAAGCCAACTCAGGCTCTTAGTGTCCTACATTCCTCTTCCTGCCCTTTCCAAGTTATCTTCTTTCCCCACAAACACTCCTTCCACGTCCGGAACACCTTATCTACTCTCTCACCTTTGCATGATCGCTGGCCCTTTGGATTCCACAATCAGCTATTTCAGTACACGGTTTGTTTTTCACTTTGAAACTTGAGGCAGTGGGAACAAAATTTTTCCCACTGTCAAATTGAATCTGTCCATGTCGAGATGCCGCACCAGTGAATTTTGCTGTGCAACCATCCAGTTGGAATACAAACAAAAGTGAAAGTTTCATCTAAAACACCCACTGCCTCCCTCATGAAGCTCTCTGTGCATTAAATAATTAAAAGCCAAAATCATTGATCAGGTTGTAAAAGCATGAAGTCCTCTCAGTTGTCAGAAGCAGCCTGAAATTGAACTGAAAAATATCTGATTGTCTCTTGGGAACAGATATGCATCATGGTTTGTAGCCCAATGTGGACACAGTTATGGAGAAAGCGGTGGCCCGCTCTGAGGTGTACACGCTCTCCCTCGGCGTTCTTCCTTCTAAGGTCAGAGGGTTGATCACCTCATTGCTGCCCTACATGGTCCCCTCATGGCTGGGAAATACTCATTCACCACCAAATTTACTTCCAAACAGTAGTTTACAATAACTAACTTAATTTTATTTTCTGAAAGAAGTACTTCAACCTTGTATAATATACTGGCACGAGCTAACTGAAAACATACCAAAGGAAAAGGTCCCATATAATCTGGCCATTTATGGACACAGTACTTGGGAAAAAAACTTCAAATTCTCTCTTATAAATTAAGAAAGTATCTGTGAGAGCTCTTGTTGAATTATAGCTGGCAACAGTGCACACAGCAGTCACGCCACTGAATTCTTTCCAGTAATCCAGCTCCGTAATTCACCCTGTTCCACACATCCTCTGTTCTTGAACTTAGAACACTCTTCTTAGTAAGGGTCACTTACAGGATCCTAACTGGGGGTGGGAGAAGAAACAAATTTAATAACCACTCCAAGGCTCATGGCATTATAGGGAACAAATGCTGGATTTAAAGACTACACAGATTTAAGACTGAGTGCAGCTTCCACCAGACACTGTGTGACCCTGATTAAGTCATTTGCCTTCTTTGAATTTCAGTTTTCTCTTCTGTCAGTTGTTCGATGGGTTCAGTCATTTGCAGTCATTTTATTATCTTCTAAAGTCCACTTTAGGTATTGTGATAGATAGATAGATAGATAGATAGATAGATAGATAGATAGATAATAATCTGGACTAGATAAATCCATTGTATCAAGATTCTGGTGCTCAAAGTGGGCAAACCAAGTAAGGAGTATTCCTTTTTGTAATGTTGTCCTGGCAAAGTCAATAGTTCCTGTGTGGGTGTGCTACATATTACAAAGATTTGGGTTGTATCTTCACTATGTAAAGAGTCAGATGAGAGCCCTTTTCTCAAGCCATCTGCTGATTCCATAGCCTTATGAGGAAATTATGAAATCAGGGGACTCCAGAGTGAGACAAGCTCCTCATTGCCTGAGCCCCAGCCCTGCTGATCTGGGCTGGACATGTAAATAGGGAGGAAGTCTCTTGCCCAGAGGCCTGGGAATCCCAAACTAAAAGCAGCAGAGTAGCCAACTTCACTCCTTCCCTAAGGACTACACTCTCATCTGGGGACCTGAGGCCCTACTCAAGAAAGTAAGGAAGGATGATCCCAAGGAACAAGAGAAACCAGAGATCATCTCCCTGGGGCTGAAAGCAGCTGGCCTGAGCCATCCTTCCCTAAGTCCTATGCTGTTCCCCCTTGGACTCCCCAAAACAGGACCCTGTGAGGCAGCCCCAGGCCCTTTGTACTGCTCCAGAGGCCTAGTGAGCAGTATTCCAAATGGAAGGGAAAGGATCCAAGAAAGAAAGAACAACATCAATGTCTTTAAACTCTGCTGAAATCTCCCACTGCCCCAGCAGTTTCCTCACTTGGTGTGGGTCATGCTCTGTTTCCCTAGGCATGGAAGTGCGTGGGAGTAGTCTGGAAAAGCCACTTATGAATGCAAATAAGAGGTCATAGATTTCATTACCAAGTGCATAGCCTCAAGAGCTCCCAGCCCAATGCTTCCTCATAGTACAAGTTGATTAAATGTTTGAGGAAGGAAGGAAAGTAGGAAAGAAGGAAGGAAGGGAGGGAGGAAGGGAGGATCTTATGCTTTCTTCTGGAAACTTCTTACCTATTCAAGGAAGAATTAATTCTTGATGTTTATTGGTTGTATATTTTAAATCCTCCACCTTACCACTACCATATACTGAAACCAAGCCAACAAAAATGAACTTACATTTTAAATGAGTCGCTTTGCAGAGCAAAGAATAAATCAGCTCTCAGAACTTAGGGGCCCTCGGAAATAGGCCACACCGCTACATCACCAAGAGGGATTATTTCAGCAGCAGTGTACAGGGGTTTCTGACACTGCATGCCCCTAATTTATGAGACATTCATTGGAGGGGCTTTCCCAAGTGTTATTTTCATAAACAGTCAGATTAATATGGGGGCTTTTTCTTGCATTTATTTGGAAAAATCTTGTCCTGATGTAGAACATTCAAGCTTAGCTACCCACAAATAAGCCAAAGTCTTTCCTCTGAGTTGTTGTTCCTTAGACTTCAATCCCATCTGCTCTGAAGCAAAAGTCATGCTTAATTTTGTGTTGTTTTCCTTCTAACATAGAAAGCTCGTTAGGTCAAAGAACCGCAGAGAATATGAGTGCTCACCCTATATTACGCTTTTAGTCATTTCTGGTTTCCCAATGTGGACTTCTTCCTCCTCATTCGCTTACACCCCAGGCTATTAGACTTCTGCCAATTTATCTTTTTAACCCTGGAGGCACAAGTTTTCAATTTACCTACAGCCTCCGTGGACCACCAGGTTTCAACAATCTGTCAGGAGTCAAGATTTCACAGTCACAAGTCTGCAGGAGCTTCGTGGATCCGTCGGGTTCAATGGACAAACTAACTGTCTCCTTTAAGGGCCCGGGAGCCACTCAAAGTGGCTGGCTGTCAGCGTCATCCTTTTCCTTTGCCAGACAACAATCTTTGAGGGAGAAAAAAAAAAAAGGTGTCTTTGAACATACCCATTTCTTTTCCAAATAATCCTGTTTAATAAATTCCCTATTTGGCCAAATCCAACGTACTGAAATGTCTGCCAAGCATTCTGCACAAAAGGGGTTTGCAAGTAGCCGGCCAATGCGTGCGAGGGAAGGACATGTGAGCGGGCTGGGTGTGGAATCTCCCTTCCCTGGCTGGAGGGCCACCACTGCTCGCTGCGCACAGGCTTGGGCTGAGCTATGCAGCACATTGTTCAGGAAAGAAAAAGCGACTGTTCTCTCCGAGTGCCCCTTCCCCGCTCCGAATGGCTGAGATCAACAGCCCCAAGACCCTAATTGCCACAGCCTATTAGAAATAATGAGACTTACATGGCAGAAGCCAAGGGTAAAAGCGACATCTCGCAACACGAAAGGTTAATACCAACATATACTGCCAGTGAGTGCAAAGGGCACGTCAGTTGGTGGCTCATTATGGCGGGCTGACCCAGGGGAAAGTGTCATTCTGCAGAGAGGCCTTCTCAGGATGTGGCAGCAAAAGTTACAAAAGATAAGGACTTGCCTGTGAAACACGCTCAACTAATGAGAGCTGAAAATTGTTTGAAATATCCTGATGACCTCACGGATGGGGGGTGCTGATTAAGATGGCTACATGAGGCTCCTTTCTTGTCTGACAGCCCATTGAGAGGCTCTGGGGAGATGTGACTAACAGGCCGTAAAGGTGTCTCCATCTTCTCTGACATGGTCCATGCTTTGGGCAAAACAAACAGGAAAAATAAGTCCGAACTGACACACATGTTTGAATTGAGTTTTCAGAGACATGTTTTGGGGAAAGAACACTGGTGGGGCCGTCAGCTGCGATTCCTTTATGGCAAAGGGTGTTCGTGACTACTTGCGTGACTAATCGCATGACTGCGCTGGGGATGAGCCAACGGCAAATTGAGGTCTTGAACACTTGACAAAACAATCCCACTGTTCTGTGGGTGAAATTCTATAGAGCTTCATGTGTAATTAAATGAAAGTTTCACAAGAGTCTACACCTCAGTCACTTAATGCTGATGTGTGGCACATCAGCTGATGTGTGGCACAAAGGAAGGATTTTTGCCACATCAAAATGCATCCACAAAACAATGGAGAAATGCCCTAAGTTTTCTGAGACAGAGGTGTTCACAGAAGAAACCCTGGAGTTCTCTTTACCTTCATTTAGTGCCTGGAACATGGAAAAGTGATCACTGTAATGGACGTCTTCCTCTACCTCATACGGGATTTGAGGATCACAATGTGTCTCTTACTGCTATCTTAATTCCTCATGCAGGAAAACTGGAAGTAACACCTGCCCATTTGCCATGTCACGTAAAGAAAAATCACTCGTGTCTTGCAATAATAGTCAAATCTCCCCACAGAAAGAGCTTATCCCTATATTAAACAAGGTTATACAGAGTTTTTATAATGAGATTTAGGAACATTTCTTTCAAGCCTTTCTAGATAGTTGTATTAGTTATTGATTGGTGAATAACAAATTAACTCAAAAATTAGTGACTTATCACTGTATAAAACAAAATTATACAAAGGTTTTTATAATGAGATTTAGAAAAATTTTTTCAAGCTTTTCTATCTAGTTATACTAGTTATCAATTGCTTTATAACAAAGTACCACAAAACATAGTGGCTTACACAATGATAAACCTTTATTATCTCTCATAGTTTTTATGCAACCTCATAACGTTGCAGCCAAGATGTTGCTCAGAGCTGTGATAACATGCAAAGGTTTTTCTGGGGCTGGATGATTCCTTTCAAAGTGGCTCACTCACGTGCCTGGCAAATGAGTGCTAGTCATAATCGGGAGGCCTCAGTTCCTTGCCATATCAGCTTCTCCGTAGAGCTGCTTGAGTGTGTTCCCAACATGGCAGCTAGCTTTCCCCAGAGCAATAATCCAAGAGAAAGAAAGAAGCCATGATTTCTTTTTTGACCTAGCCTCAAAAGTTATGCACCACTATCATATCTACAATATCCTAGTGGTCACACAGGTCAGCCCTATGCGATGCAGGAGGGAACTATGCAAGGGCATAAATGCCAGAAGGCAAGAATCTTTGGGAGCCATCTTAGAGGCTGGCTACTACACTATTTTTTTAACAGTATACCAGTATTTTTAAAAGTATATCAGCCTGACCAAAAAATATAAAAACTATGATTGTTTATGCGGTCAACCAGAAGTCTGTAAGTGAGACAAAAACAAGAAACTCCATGGTAAAATTTGCGAGGAAAATATATTCCATTCACCTAAAAATATTTTCTTGTACTAACTGATATATGTTTATATATTATGGCTGCAAGATCAAAGTGAAAATATGAATTATGAGATTATTTAAGAGAAATTGATCTTAGTAGATAAACAACGTTTCTTGAAACAACTTGCTGTCTTTTCATCTCAAGAGCAGAATTTTTTGCTTAAAACATCTAGAAAACTGCAATCTTCCTTTACAATGCATATCCAAGGTGGAGAAAATCTTAATCAGCTGATTTGAGAATCCATTTCCCCATGGAAATGGACTTGATAAACTCACTTGGGAAAAGTCGAGTCCCTGTGGGTATGGTTATGGCCAATGCT
>NW_012150063.1:8297093-8299796 GCF_000956105.1 Propithecus coquereli | reverse complement strand
TTATCTGGTAAAGAATTTGCATCCAAAATATATAGAGAACTCTTAAAATTCATTATGATATGAACAGACTCTTCACCAAAGCAGAGATAAAGTAGCCAATAAACACGTGAACAGATGTTCAGCATCGTTAGTCATCAGTTGTGACAAATGTATACAATGCAGATTAAAACCACAGTGAGATACCACTACACACCCATTAGATTGACTAAGACGAAAAAGATTGAACATACCACATGTTTGTGTATATGTAGAGGAACCACAACTCAAATACCAATGAGGGGAATATAAAATAGTACAGCCACCACCAAAACAATTTGACAGTTTCTTAAAAAGTTAAATATACACCTACCATACAACCCAGACATTTCACTCCTAGGTACATAACCAAAAGAAACAAAAACATATGTCCATGCAAAGATTGTACATGAATGTTCTTAGTAGCTTTATTTGTAATGGCCAAAAATTGGAAGCTATCCAACTGTCCATTAACAGATGAGTGGATAAATAATTGTAGTATATCTATCTGTACAACGGGTTACTATTCATCAATTGAAGTGATGGACTATTGATATACACAAGATGGCTGAGTCTCAAAATCATTATACCGAATAAAAGAAATCAGGCAAAAACAGGCAATATAGAGTTTGGCAATTCTAGTCCTAGACATGAACCTAAGAGAAATGCATATGCCCACCAAAACAATTTACACAAGATGTTATGAGCATCACTTATAACAGCCCAACACTGAAAACCATCCAAAATATCCATCAACAATAAAATGGATTTTATAAATTGTGGTATATGCCTATAGTGGAATATTATATAGCAAAGAGAATAAATAAACTACCTTTACATGCAACAACTTGGAATATTATAAACATGATGTTGAATGAAAAAACAATAGTCAAAAAAGAGCACATAAATTTGATCTCATTTATATGAATTTCAAAAACAGGAAAAATTAATCTATATTGTTAAAAACCATGATAGTGGTTATTTTTGGGGTGGGTGGGGTAGTGACTGGAAGAGTACACAAAGGGTGCATCTGGGGTGTTGGTAATGTTTTGTTTTTTAATCTTGGTGCTGGTTACAAAATTGTGTTCCCTTTATGAAAATTCCTCAAACTGTACACTTATTATCTGGTACATTTTTCTGCATTTCTGTTATATGTCAATAAAAAGTGTACCCCTGTAAAAGCAAGTTTCGGGGTTAGATGATGCAGTCAGAATTAGAAATGGTGATTTTTGCAGAAATGCATATGTTCAGCAAGCAGGAAGAAAAGTGGGTGTACACTAGTAGTTGACAGGATATTACTGGAGATAAACATTTATGTGTTGGTCACTCCAACAGTCATAGATAATGATAAAGGAAGGAGAAAGCTAAAGAAGGAATCTTGGGGAGCTTTTACCTATAGGTATTAGAAGAAGAAAACAAAGAGGTAGAAAAAGACCAAGAAATGCATGCACATAGACTCCAAGGCAGGAGAATGCTTCAAAGAGGACAGAGGGGCAGCTAATTAGCAATGGCAAAAGCAGCACAGTGGTTAAGGGCATGGGCTTTGGAGACAGTTTCTGGATTCAAATCTTCCGTTTTCTCATCTGTAAAATGGGGCTACTAATGGACACTACCTTACAAGGTTCATTCATTTGAACAGTGGCTGGCACATGACATAGAGAGCTCCAAGAGGACAAGGAGTATGAGAAAGGGTGCTGGATATAGTCGTTAGAAGCCAGACTACAAAGTATGGCGAGAAAGTATGTGCAAAAAGAGGAAACCAAAAATGAACAACCAATGTGCAAAGGCCACAAGTGGATTCTCCAGCTTTCTAATCTGACACCAAGAGTATGGACAACCTTTCTAGTTCCCAAATACCCACTTGTAGCGGCTACAAGTTGGCCAGGGTCTCCGTTAGTCAGGGATTTCCAGGTGTCTGATCCAGAAAGAAATGTTGGTTTTCTCAGTTGTCTGAGAAGTTTGAATGCAGATAAACCCTTCTTGCAGAAACAATGCCAAGGGTGAGTTCTTGTTTCTAGGATTAAAACGTTTCTCCAGTAAAACCCACCCCAGGAAAGAGAGAAAGAGTCCTAGGCAATTGTCCACAGAAGGCCAACTCAACAGCTCCATCCAAAGTTTCCTTTCCAAGGGTGCCATTGATCAGCAGCCCATTGGGTGAAATGCACATGATGTAACGAAATATTGCCTTCTTAATATTTGTCCTGACCTTCCTAATATTCCCAAGGACATCTCAGCCACTTGCATTGCTTTCTTCAAAAATGCATCTTCTGAACTAGATTCTCAGAATTTCTCTGGTGCTTCTGTGTTTCCTGTGAGCAATCAGAGATGTCTTTCTTCTGGCATAAATATAGATTCAAGAAAATTTATTAGAATCACTGAGCTTTTTACATCATTCAGGAGGCTTTTGTTTTAACGCCAATAGAAAAGGAAAAATATGAAAATTGGTATAAGCATCTTCATCCTATATGGTGACGGATGAATCCAAATAAGCCAAAAACACAGACTGGTTGACAGAAATGTGATGCCTTCTCTGAAAAGTATCCGTTGTATCTTTAGAAATCTTGCTGTTGCAGGAGTTGGGACAGGTGGGGTAACCCCCTTAACTTTGTGCAGGCTGAGTCCCTCAGGGTTGCAAGTAAGGACAAGACTGGACCACAGAGAACTAGAGTAGAATCCCAAAGAGATGAC
>NW_012150063.1:8296586-8297043 GCF_000956105.1 Propithecus coquereli | reverse complement strand
CAGCTGATTTGAGAATCCATTTCCCCATGGAAATGGACTTGATAAACTCACTTGGGAAAAGTCGAGTCCCTGTGGGTATGGTTATGGCCAATGCTAATATACAGTCATGCACCACATAACAACATTTCGGTCAATAATGGACTGCATATACAGTGATGGTCCCACAAGATTATAATACCGTATTTTTACTATACCTTTTCTACATTTAGATATACAAAACTTACTATTGTATTATAATTGCCTACAGTATTCAGCGCAGTAACAAAACATACAGGTTTATAGCCCAGAAGCAATAGGCTAGACCATCTAGCTGAGGTATATAGTAGACTATGCCATTTAGTTAGGTATAAGTACACTCTGTGATGTTCATACAACAATGCAATCACCTAATGACATATTTCTCAGAACATATATCCCCATCATTAAGTGATACATGACTGTATGTATCCCTTGTTAC
>NW_012150063.1:8267807-8281369 GCF_000956105.1 Propithecus coquereli | reverse complement strand
ATATAATAAATGAAAAAACAGGATATAAAAAGGTACATACACCAATTATTACCCTGTAAAATATTGTAAGTATATTAACAAGAAATCAAAAGAAACATATAAAAACAAAAAGTTATACTAGGATGAGATTATGAGTGGATAATTTTTTCTTTTATCAAAAATATGTTAAGACTTTTGCTCTCAGAACAATGGAACAGATACACTTTTCTCATTCCTCTTGCTAAGCACAAGTAAAAGCCCTAGACGTTATATATAAAGAAAACTTTGAAAGGTGGAGGGAAGGCAGGCCAGGGTTTTCTTTTTTCCTCATATATCCCAGCCTTAGAAGTGAAAAAGCTGACAGCCTAGAAACACCAACAAGTACAGACCAAAACGCTCTCCAACAAAAGCCTGCTCTCATCAAGCCAAAGGACTAGAAAAAGGGCAGCTTAGAAAGACCACAAAACTTTTAGACAATTTAGACAATAACTACTCTACTTCAACCAAACATCACAGAAAAAACTGTGGATCCACCCTCACCCACACAAGCAAAGGCCAAGGGAGAGCCTAGATTTCCACCCTTGCCAGGCTATATTGAGGCACTCCAAACCCCTGCCAGGGTGGTATTAGAGAAGAACAAGTAGAGAAATTGATTTTCCTTCTGGGTGGCCAATAACAAACCCCCTCCCTCTCTCATGGTACCAGTGGAAAGATTGTGGGGAGCTTGGGCTTCCACTCCCACCTGGCTGTAACAAGGAACCCCTCTCACTCCCCACAAGGTGGTATCAGAGTCAAGACTTTAATCACCACCCAGCAGTAAGGAGGCCACCCTCACCACAGTGTCAGTGGAGACCCATGGAGAGCTGGGACCCTTTCCTGTGCTCAGCAGTAACAAGGAGCCACCCCCACCCAGGGTTAATGAAGACTGAGAGGGGACTCTGGACTTCTCTACTTGCAAGTAGCAAGGTAGCACTCTCCTCCACCTTCCCCTGCCAGAGTGCTATCAGAGAAAGCCAGCTAAGGCAGAAGATTTAAATAAAACCTAGTGTCTAATAACATAAAATGTTCAGGTTTTAATTTTAAAAATTATTCATCCTACCAAAAACTAGGAATATCTCTAAACGAATTGTAAAAGACAATCAAGAGATGCCAACACCAAGATGAGAAAGCTGTTGGCATTTTTTGACAAAGATTTGAAAGTAGCCATGTTAAAAAATGCTTCAACAAGCAATTACAAACATACCTGAAACAAATACAAAACTAGAAAGCCCCAGAAAAGAAACAGACATGTCAGCAAAGAAGTAAAAGAAATAGAGAAGAACCAAATGGAAATTTTAGAACTAAAAAATAATAAATAACTGAAATAAAAAGCTCAGTGGATGGGTTCAACAGCAGAATGGAGGAGACAGAGGAAAGAGTCTGAATTGGAAGACAGAACAATAGTAATTATGCAGCAAATAGATGGGAAAAAAAGTGAACAGAGCCTCCAAGCCTGGGGGGACAATAACAAAAGATCTAGCATGTGCATCATCGGAGTCTCAGAAGGAGAAAAGAAGGAGGGCTGAAAGACACTTGAAGAAACAATGGCTGCAAACTTCCTAGATTTGGCAAAAAAAAAAAACATAAACCTACTGCTGAAAACTAAAGATAAAGAAAAAAATCTCGAAAGCAGTTAGAGAAAAACGGCACCTTACCTAAGGGGAAAACAATTAGAACGACAGCAGATTTCTCATCAGAAACCATGGAGGCCAGAAGGAAGCGTCACAATATTTTTCAGGGGCTGAAAGAACAGAACTGTCCACTCAGAATCCTATACCCAGTGAAACCATCTTTCAGGAATGGAGGGGAAATTAAGACATTCTCAAATGAAGGAAAACTAAGAGAATTTGTTGCCAGCAGACCTACCCTAAATGAAGGGCTAAATGAAGTAGGCTAAACAGAAGAGAAATGAAAAATAAAGAATTTGGAACATCAAGAAAGAAAAAAGAATTCAGTAAGCAATAATGTGGGTAAATACAATAGGCTTTCCTTCTCCTCTTGAATTTCTAAATTATGTTTAATATTTGAAACAAAAATTATAACACCGATAAGGTTCTAAGTATATGTAGAGAACGTATTTAAGACAATTATAAAGAGACAAAGAGAAAGGGATGTAAATAGAATTAAGGTTTCTATATTTCACTCACACTGGTAAAATGACAATACCAGTAGACTGTGTTGCGGTATGTACATATAAGGTAACGCTTAGGGCAAACAGTAAAAAAGTTATACAAAGAGATACATTTGTAAGCATTGTAGATAAATCAATATGAAATTCTTTAAAATGTTCAGTTCTTAGAAAGGTAGGAAAATGAAAACAGAGACATGAAAAACAGAGAGAACAAACAGACTTAAGACCTAAGATACCAATAATTACATGAAATGTAAATAGTCTATATATACCAATTAAAAGTTAGAAATCGGTAGAGTAGATTAAAAAGAAATTACTCTTTCTGTCTGCAAGAAACTCACTTCAAATATTATATAGGCAGGTTGAAAGTAAATTGCATATGGATATCACTACACACCTACCAAAATGACTAAAATAAAAAGCAGTGATGATGCCAAATGTCTGGATCACTCCGACATTGCTGGTGGGAATCAGAAATGGTACATCCATTCTGGAAAACAGCTTCATAGTTCTTAAATAACTAAATATGCCACTGTTACACAACCCAGCAATTGCACTCGTGGACTCCTGGGCATTTATCCCAGAGAAATGAAGGCTCTTGTCACACAAAACTTGTACACAAATGTTTATAGCAGCTTCATTCATAATAGCTAAAAACTGAACACAATCCAGATGTCCTTCAGTGGGTGGATGGTTAAACAAATGGTGGTGTATCGTATCCTCCCGTGGAATACTATTCAGAAATAAAAAAGAACGATCTACTGACACGTACAACAACCTGGATGAAGCCCCAGAAAATTATGCTGAGGGGGGAAAGGAAATTCCAAAAGTTTCACACAGTGTGATTCCATTCTCGCACTGACAAAATCATTGAATTAGAGCACAAATTAATGGTTGCCAGGGCTTAAGGTGTGGGTGAGAGCGGGAGGGAAGTAACTGTGGCTATAAGAGAGCAACAGGAGGGATCCTTGTGATGATGAAAATGTCCGCACCTTGACTATTTTGATGTCAGTATCCTGGTTATAGGGTTGCACTATCATTTTTAAGATGTTGCTATTGCGAAAAACTAGATAAAGGACACAGGAGATTTCTCTGTATTATTTCTTACAAGTGTATACGAATCTATAATTGTCTCGAAATAAAAAGTTTTTTTAAAGTATCACATTCTTTTTTAGAGCAGACCCTTGATATTTGAGAATAATACGTCCAAACCTTCAGGAATCTCCAAACGCCAGGAAATGGACATGTTGGTCTAGGCTTTCTCTCGCATCACACATCCTGTGCAACCACACACCCCCGTACACATCCTCACTTCACCCGACCACATTTTCAACTTTTGCTGGTGTTTCGCCCCTCCCTTGGTGTTCATCTTCTGCAATTCCATCATTTTTCCCCTGAGTCACCATGCGCAAGTGCAAATCAAGAGCCTGGGTGCTGTCTCGGGCAGCAGACGCCAGGTCCCGGGCTGCTCAAATCGTGCGTGCCTCAGTAAAACACCAAATTGCTGCCAAGCTTTCAGGAAGGTTCTTGATTAGCATGAACCATAGTGCTAAATCTACCGGTCCCAAAGGCATGCTGCATCTCTCTCGATGATTATCTTTAATAAAAGAAAAACCAGGATCAGGGCCTTGCCACTGTCGGAGTGTCTCCATACCATCAGGAGGAGTGAGATGTGCTGGTGGCAACAGGGAAAAATAAATGCATGCACTTTCCTGTCGACTCAGACGGATGCGGGATGGCGGTCCCCGGCAGGAGCAGGCGGAGAATGACAGCTCAGCAGACCTGGTGCAGTTGTGCATGGTGCCTGGGTGGCTGTCACTGAAGGCCCTTTGTGTACCTCCCCAGATGAAGTCCCAGCTGGATGCCAGAGCTGTTTTTTTAACCCTAACAAGATCTGTCATTAAACCTTACTGGAGCCTGACTTAGCCTCTTTCCCTCCAGGCCTCCCTAGTGTCGGTCAAAGGTCACGTCATCCTTCAACACAGGCTTCTGGGCTCCCGGCTTTTGTTCCCCAGGTCTCATAGTGACGACGGGCAAACAGCCTCTTGGCCCTTGGAAGACACACAAGAAACCAGCGAACCATGGTTCTTAACGAACCGGCCCCTTCAAGGCCAGCTGGCTACAGCCACTTACGATATTTACAGCTTTCTGTCCACACAGATTAAACACAGGGAACGAAAAATGGACTCCTTCATCTGGTAAACTTATGTCATTCCTTGTTAAGACAAATCGAGAACGCAAGTGGATTTTGTGGAGCAACAACTTCTGCTTCTAAAGGCAGGCTTGGATGAAGACGGGAGCATTTCTAGGGGACAGGGACATCTTGTACAATATTAGTATTAAGTGATAGTGTTTTCTGATAATTTCATAAACACTTTGGCTCCATTGTTTTCTAGCAACAGAATATACTTGGGCCAACAGCAATATTTCTCACTTGTTTATTGGCAATTAGTGTTGGAAACAGATACCTAGTGAATGCATTCCCCAGCAAAGAATCAACATGAAACAATAAGATCTTGGAAGCTCAAGTTATCACTTTTTTGTTTAAAATATGGGCATTTTTTCCTAAAGATATATCAGCACTTTGGTTGCTAAGGCCGAGGGCAGTGCTATGTTGATTAACTTTACAAACCGAGAATTGTGGGTCTAAGGGCAATGAATTTTGGCGGGGAAACCCCCTTTTTCCAAAGAAAGCATATACATGAGCTCAATATGTTGATATAAATCCAGAAATCCTTTGATTCAAACTAAGCAGGAGGCCAGAGCTTGGCCTGATTAGCAACTCTACTTGTCCATGCCCACCCCATCCCCACTGCCCCTACCCTGAAGAGGCTCTGTAGAGCACAGCTTGAAAATCAGGTCTGTAAATATGTCTGGTACTAGTTGCCAGAAGACCTGAGTGACTAATGGACCTTCCGCAAAGCTACGTGAGCTTGGGGAAGCTCCACGGTCTCACTGTGCCTGGCTTTCTCATCTAGTAAACACGACTCCCTTATTCCACCTGCCCTAAAGGGCTGTGATGAGGACCAGTGCAGAATAGAGAGGAAAGTGTGCTGGTACCCCACAGTACCCCACCCGTTGTGTGGGGTTCCTGCTCATAATGGTTGCTTTTTAAAGTAACCTCATTGACATAATTCACATACCACACAACTCATTCATTGAAAGTGTACAATTCACTGGTTTTAGTATATTGACAGAGTTGTACAATCAATATTAGAATATTTTCATCATGCCCAAAAGAAACCCTGTACACACTGACGGTCACTCCCTGTTTCTCCCCCTGCCATGCCCAGCCCCAGGCAACCACCAGTCTACTTTATGTCTGCATCAATTTCCTTATTCTGGACATTTTATATAAATGGAATCGTATAATATATAATCCTTTGTGCCTGGTTTTTTAAATTTAGCATAATGTTTTCAAGGTTTATCACTACTTCCTTTCCTTTTATTGCAGAATAATATTCCATTGTATGGATACAACATATTTTATTTATCCATTCATCAGTTGAGGGGCACTCGGGTTGTTTCCATCTTTCGGCTCTGATGAATAATGCTTCTACGAACATTCATGTACAAGGGTGTTTTCTATTGTTTTTTGTTGTTGTTTTTGTTTTTGTGGACGTGTATTTTAATTTCTCTTGTGTATATACCTAGGACTAGAACTGCTGTGTCATATGGTAGCTCTAGGTTTAACCTTTTGAGGAATTGCCAGTCTGTTTTCCAAGATAGCTGCACCATTTCACATTCCCACCAACAGTGTACAAGGGTTCCAATTTCTCCACTTTCTTGCCAACATTTGCTATTACCTGTCTCTTTGATTATAGCCATCCCAGTGGGTGCAAAGTAGTATCTCACTGTGATTTTGATTTGCATTTCCTGATAACTAGTGATGTTGAGCATCTTTTCATGTGCTCATAATGGGTGTTTATTTTTTAAGATAATGGCAGGAAACTTAACAGAAAAAAAGTATCAAGATAGATGAACTTCTTCAGGCACCAATCATTTTCTATGTGGGCCAAGTGTACATCTCACGTGAAGATTTGAAAATATTTTCACTTGAGTCATGACAACTGCCTGACTCTTCCAGCATCCACTCCCTCCCAAAATCACCTAACTCCATTACTATGCTTTGAATTGGGCCACACTCTATTGCAAGAAAGATATATTCTACAGAACTCTCTGAAAAACAGATAAGCACTGAGATCCAGCCACCAGCCGGTAACTCATTTTCTTAATAAATGCCAACATGCTAGATCATCTGAACATCACGAGGCTGCCATGCACATGGGGGTCTGTGTGCCCGACACCTCTGAGGCTTGCCCTGTGAGGCAGCCTCCAATGCACCTTTAATGGATGTGTCTTTGCGAGTTGGTGCTTAGTTAGTCATGGGAGTAGATTTGCGCCGACCCAAGCGACATCTGCAAGGTGCCCAAGTCGGGTGGCTGAGCGAAGTTGGAGTGGCCTTGTGGATCTGTTCCATTTGCCTAAATGTTGTTCTAACGGGCTCGCCCAGAGCAATAGCCACCCCAACATCTGCAGCGAGCACTTCCTCAGTCGCAGCCAATTACTAACGGCAGCTCTTGATCAAAGCCCTTCCCCACCACCCGCAAGCTCTGTGATCTTACAAAGATGCCTTAGCATTCTGGATCTCGGTTTCCTCATGTGTGAAACAGGCTGGCTAGTAATGCACTGCTCAAAGAGTTGCTGGAGAATTGATGAAACAATGTATATACAGGATTTAGCCAAGTGCCCAGTACGTAGTAGGTCCACAGGAATGTTGTTGCAATGATTTGTATTAATATTACCAACAGCCCATTAATGCACAAGGATTTCTTGCTTCCGAGTCTTTACATTTACCATTCCCTTTGCCCAGAATGCTGTCTCACACACTTCCCCCAGGTCGTTACTATTAATCCTCTGATCTAGCCTTCTAGGGACCCCTCCAGGAACCCTCCCTTCCTGTGCCCCCAAGAGTAGGTGTCCCTCACACACGCTCACAAGCTTCTGTGGCTGCAGTGGCCTGCGTGCCTGTGTGCTTCCCCGACCTGAGCCTGGGCTCCTGCAGCGGGGAGGAACGCCACCAGTATCCGCCCTCCTGTAGGCCTGTCCCTGAGTGTGAGTTACAGTCTCTTTGCCAGCCTTAATATCTCCCCGAAAGGAAAAGAAACTAATATTTTCTGAGTGTTCGTTGTGTGCCGGTAACTTCCACGTTAGTTCAAATAATCCCAGTGGAAGATTGGGCAAGGTAGGCATTTCCCCTTTCTAAGGATAAGGAGCTGGTGGCTCAGGAGGTTAATTAACTTCATTAAGTAACTATAACTTGCCTGAGGTCTGGCAGGCACAGGGCTGAGGCCGGAGCCCAGAGGGGGCGCTGTTGCACCCCCTCCGCGGAGCTTTGCCCTGCCTTCCCTAAGATCCAGTCCAAACAGCCTACAGGGACCCACGAGGCTCAAATCCGCCACTTCTTGTTTGGTGTTCTCGGCTGGCTGGAAGAATACATTTTTGCCCTCATCCTTATTACAAAAGCATTCAATACTTTATTCAAATGTGCTCCATTTGCTAGTTGGTTTAGGAGATGTTTAGAAAGGCCAGTCTGGGGGCCTTTCTCAGGGAGGAGAGTTTGGATAGAGTTAGAACAGGCCGGTGGGGGCTGAGGTCTAGTGGTCAGGAACAGGTGCCCTGGGGAACCAAAAACAGGGATGACTGGGCAGAGGAAAGGCAGAGGTTTGACAGGAGACTGAAGACAAAAGCTCTGGCTGTGCTTCTGGCTGACCGTTTCCCAAGAGGCTTCGCCGTGTGCGCTGATTACACAGCTGGTGCGGGTCTGCATGCCACAGCGTCCCCAGACATGCTCTGTGCTGTCCCAGCCCTGCCAGCAGTCAGGACTAGTCATAAGGCATCGCGTGGGATTGTAAACCCACTTCAGGGGCACCGCCCCTCCTTATGTGTAAACTCTTGTAGAGGTGGCTCCTTCCAGAGGAGGACAGTGGGTATACGTGAGGACTCCTCTCTCTGTCAAAGTGAGGAAGTCCAGAAGCGGCATATGTCTTTGGCAACATCTATTTGCCAGCATCTGTTTCATGCAACACGATTATTAATGAACTGAAAAGGGTCTTGATGCTGCTCTTATTTTGAAAACACGGGAAAAGAAGTTGAGGAATTCATTTGTTCCTTAGTTTATGCAATGTTTCTGTATTAAGCACCTCCTCTGTGAGAAGTAGAGAAGAGAAAAAGAATGGAATTGAGTTTTTGTCTGGGTGTCTAGACAAGTGTGGGGAAAGGCAATGTTTGTGAGGAACTAGAACATCTCTGCGTCTCATGCATGTTGGATACTCGCCGAGGGAAGTTTCCAGCGAGATGCCGTCGGTCTTCATGGAGGAGGTGGCGTTAGAGGGAAGAGCAGAATCTGCACAGGCCAGGAAGAAACAAAAAGCATTGCAGGTGGAGGGGAAAGCATTAACAAAAGTGGAGATGAGAAAGCAGAACATATGTATGAGAATTGTTCAGTGGGGTTTTTTTTTTTTTTCTTTTTGGCTAGATACTAAACTACATGGAGGAAGGAGATAATCTCAGCAATGCAATTTGGAGCAGGGTCATAGGGCCTTGAGTGTCACACTAAAAAGTCTGCAAGCCACTAAATATCTCAAGTAAGTGATGGAGTGTCCTGACTGGGGCTGGATTTCAGAAAAATAAATGTGCCAACACTATACACGATGGACAGTGGTCAGGGTGGGAGAGGATAAGAGCAAACATAACAGAATCCGGTAAGAGGCTTGCAGCAACCAGCACAGGCTCAGCTCTATCACAGTAACAGACAACTTCAAATCGTAGTGGCCGAAACAATGGGTTTATTTCTTGCTCGTGTTACATGTCAGGCATGAGTGGACCGGAGGCTCTGTTCCTCATACTCTCTCTCCCAGATCCAAAATGTCAAGGCAGCTTGCATCTCAAACATTGCCAGTTGCCTTGACAGAGGGGAAGAGAACTCTTGATGGCCTGGCACCAGGAATTAAATGACACAGATCACGTCTACTCAAAACTCAGTGGTCAGAATTAGTCATATAACCTCGTCCAACCACAAGAGGGCCAGTAGGCATAATTCTACCACATGTCCAGAGGAGGAGAACTGAAAATATTTGGAGAACAGCACAGTGACTACCACACACCGATCGTAATGGTCCAGGAAGGATCTCGGGTAGTGGTAATGGAAATAAAAATGAAAAGAGTTCAAAAGAAACTCCTGGCGTCAGATAAAGTAATTGAATGGGTAACTGAATGGAACAGTTGAAGGGCAGGAAGGGTAAAGGACTCCCAGGTGTCAAGTGGGGAGTGGGAGGGAAATGGAAGACGAAAGTAGCAAATGAGAAGTAGGACTAGAGGCTGCCTGGGAAAGGTGTTGAATGGCACTTGGGACATGTGTGTAGGGGACAATGTCAGTCTGGAACTCAGAGCAGAGGTTGCTCTTGTAGACAGAGACTTGGAAGTCACACAGAGATGTGATGGGGGAAGCCATGGGGCTTGGAGGGCTGAGTTCCAAGAACGGTTGCAGAAAAGAAAGCAAAAGGCAGGGTTTTATACAACGCCTGTTGCTGGGGGCAGTGAGGGGTGGGTCAGGTCACTAGCAGAAGGACAAGGGCAGGGAGAGTCAAAATAGAAGCCAAGGAGGGAAGAGTTGGAAGCAGTAAAGGAGAAGGTGGTTATTGATGTATCTTTTTTTAAAAGAGAAATCCCTCTTCCAGGAAGCCTCCCCTGACACCCCTGACTCCCCCGACCTCCCCATCCAAATCAAATGCTTCCTCCTCTGTGCTCTGATGATTGACACGCAAACCTCTGCTGCAACACTTATCAGCCTGCCTCTGCAAGAAGGGTACCTCACTCAACTAGTTTCTTGAGACTGAGTCTCTGTTTGTGACAGAAACTGTGGGTTGCCAATCTATATCTATTTTCCCCTTCCTCTATGGTAAAACAATCCTGATTCAGGAAGGCAATAAGCCCAGCTGAAATTCTACATTTTCCAACCTCCTTTCCTAATTGAAATGTGAGCACCCATTGTTGGATATGACTTCTAGGGAAGATTTTTTAAAGGGAGTTGACTCAAAAAGGAGGTAACCCTTGCGTCATCCTCCATTCTGCTGCCTGAAACATGGATGTGATGACTGGAGCAACAACAACCATCTTATAACAATGAGGTGACCTTCAGGAACTAAGCCACATGTTAAGGATATTGGGGCAAATAAGACAGATTGTCTCTGAGAATCTTTTCATTTCATTCAAGCCATTCTTATTTTGACTTCCTATTACTAGCAACCAACCAAAATTACTAAAGTACACTTACACAGCAGAGGATCAAAGAATACTTATTAAATGAATGAATGGCTAAATAAATAAATGCATGTATATATAAATTTTAAAATGCTATAATTCAAATAGAACATGGAGTCTCCCTGTCCCCATGGAGATTTAGTTAAAGTTGGTGCAAACCATCAGTGTCCTGACCCGAGCAAGTCCAGAGCCATTCCTGTGACTTCTGAGAGTCCTGTCTTATAGCCTCAAGGTCCCCTCTGCCTCCACTCCCATGTCTGTGTTTATGCCTCAGTTTTCACATTTCAGTGTCTGTGCCATGGCAGCGAGGACGCTGCTTTTGACTCCAGTGCTATTTTCCACACTGAATTTGAGAATATCTTAGGCCCTGGTCAGGTTCCAGGGAGGCCCCCTCCTCAAGCTCTAGCCTCTCAGGTCCACCTCGTTCCAGATGGCCCTTCTAGATGATCACCAGAAGGGAACTATGACCTTGCTTTGGTCGTTCCTTTCATGGAGACTAGCCTTACCCACCAAAGTAAGACCAGAGGCCTGAATTTAACAAAAAAGAGCCATGTTTGCACTTGCCCATGGAATCAATATAGACTTTCCATTTGTATTTCCAGTGTGTTGTCAGCAGAGCTTTATTTAAGCATGAGGCAAGTCTCCAATGCCAATTTTAATAAGGTGTCACCTGTTAATTCTGTGGAAGATGGTTATCTTCAGTTGAAGGTAAGATTAGCACTGTGAGATGACTGGAAGTAGCATGAAATGGGTATCTAACTTCATTATGTCCAGAACTGAAATCGCAAATAGAAAAACTTTCTATTGCTGTAGCCACTGCAGCTGTTGTCACTGAGCAGCGGCAAGTCAGGACACACATATGGGACACCCGCACTGTACGGGCCCCCAACACCAGTACAGTTCTGTCCACTTTAGGGCAGACTCTATGTATGTTCCATGACTTGTTCTCAAACTGCCCATATGATGACCCAATTTGTCTCCACTTTTCCATTTGCAAACACCCAAGAAACCTAAATTTGAAATCTTCATTTGACCTCATGATCATAAACAGAAACACTGTTTGTGACACTGAAATCATATGATCATAATATCTGGAGATATTCTAGAGCAAGACTTGTAAACTTTCTCTGTAAAGTGCCAGATAGTAAATATTTTAGGCTTCATGGGACAAACGTTTTCTGTCACAACTATTGTGGCATGGAAGCCGCTATCGTGGCATGAAAGCCCCATAGACATTATGTAAACACACGAGCATGGCTGCGTTCCAATAAAACTTGTTTCATAAATAAACAGGTGGTGGGTCAGATTTAGTCCATGGGTCATAGTTGGCTGACCCCTGTCTAGAATACCTTTAAATTATCTTAAATTTTATACAGTAGTCTCTAACCCCTTATCCATGGGGGATACATTCCAAGACCCCCAGTGGATGCCTGAAACCGTGGATAGCACGGAACCACATATATACTTTTGTTCCTATACATACATATCTATGATAAGGTTTGAGATGCAACAGCAAAATTAACACACATTTCTTTTTCCTCCTTCACAATTCCATAGATAGAAGATTCATTCTCACTGTAGATCTTAGTAACCTCAGCATACAATTTTTTCTTTCCTTGTTAAATTGAGAATTCTCACCTTTTCACTTAAAGGAATCACGGTATGGCTTCTCTTTGGCATATGCGAATTGTCAGCATGACCACTCTTGTACTTTGGGGACATTAGTAAGTAAAATTGGGGTTACTTGAACACAAGCCCTGGGATACCAAAACAGCCAAGACGGCTACTAAGTGACTAGTAGTCAGGTAGCATATACGTTGTGGATACACCGGGCAAAGGGACGACTCACGTCCTGGGCGGGATGGAGCAGGATGGCTCGAGATATCATCACACTGCTCAGAACTGTGTATAATTTAAAACTTATGAATTTTTTATTTCTGAATTTTCCATTTAATATTTTTGAACCATGGGTAACTAAAACCACAGAGAGCAAAACCACAGATAAGGGGGGTCTACTATAAAACAATTAAAACACAAACATACAATTTTTAAATTATCTTACAGAACTCAAAATCTTGAGAATGTGGCTCTATGGACTTGTTTGAGAAAAGCTTGCCTAAGGAAGCCAGAATATGGACAAACACAGGAATGGAGAACCTGGACCCTGTTGGAGAAGCAAAGTATACACTATGAAAATGACCTCAGATGGTCCCTGAGGATAGAGACTTGAATTGGCTACACCTGTGTCCTTCATTAGGTCTAGTACAATGTCTAGCAACAGAGGGTGCTCAATAAATGACCGTTAAATGAATCAAATAAAAATCCACAGAGGACTTCCAGTTTAAGCTCTTACATGTAAAGAGCTTGGAAATTATTGCTCCTGTCCTCACAATGAGAAAAAAAGCTGAGCAAATTGAAAATCAACAACTTTTCTTAGAATCATCAGAGAAGCCACTGGAGCCAGCAACTAGGAACACCTAAATGGTGTTCCTCCATCAATTTTGAAGAGTTGATGGAGGCCAAGTATGCATTACTTGAAGTTTAGAAACCCTTGGGGGACCAGCCTTGGGTGGGGAAGAGGGGAGCAGGCTTTTGTGGTTTTGACCTCAAGGATCCATGCCAGGTTCTCACAGTGAAGATTTGAGGAAAATCTCCCCTATTTCCAGCAGGGGGAGGGGAAACAACTGTCTTGAAATATGTCAGGGGAAAAATAACCATTTTGAAATATACCAGAGGAAAAGTAACCATTGCAAAATATGCTCACACATTCTCTATAATGAAAGCTTGTACTCTAAGGAAACCACTTTATCAGAGCCTTATCTGACCTAAGGGAGGGAAAATGAACCAGCTCCAACCCCCTTGAGGCTTCCTGTCTCTAAGGGGAGAAAAAGGGCTAAGGAATACTGCTGAAAGTCACATTCCAGAGACTCAGGCCCACTAAAAAAATGAGATTTAATCTTAAGATTATAAAACACTTCCCCTCCCCCGACACCCCATCCCCACATAAACAGAGCTCAAGTGTAACAACTGAGAGAGCTGCAAGACACAGATTCTATTTAAGAAGGAGTTCTTAGGGAGACATAAAGGCATC
>NW_012150063.1:8262372-8264187 GCF_000956105.1 Propithecus coquereli | reverse complement strand
GCATGGTGGCACATGCCTGTAGTCCCAGCTACTTGGGAGGCCGAGGCAGTAGGACTGCTTGAGCCCAGGAGTTTGAGGTTGCTGTGAGCTAGGCTAACACCATGACACTATAGCCCGGGCAACAGAGTGAGACTCTGTCTCAAAAAAATATGTATATATATCAGACATAGTTAATATCAGAACAAAGAAAATTATCAGTTTTAAGAGGGGCATCAGATAATGATAAAGGAGTCAATTCTCCAAAAAGAGATAACAATCCTTAACATATATGTACCTAATAACAGAGCATCAGAATACACAAGGCAAAAACTGATTGAACTGCAAGGAGAGAGAAACAAATCTTGCTATTGTACTTAGAGACTTCAATACTCTATCAGTAACTGGCAAATCCAGGAGGCAGAAAAATCAGTAAGTATAAAGTTGACCTAAACAACATTGCCAACCAACTGGAGATAATTAGCATTTATAGAAGCTTTCATCCAACAACAGAATACACATTCTTCTCAAGCTCACATGAAACATTCACCACGATAGACTATATCCCAGGCAATAAAACACATTTTGAGAAATTTAAAAGAATATAAATCATACCAAGTATGCTCTCAGACCACAATGGAATTAAACTAGAAGTCAATAAGGGAAAAATATCTGAAAAATTCCCAAATATTTGGAGTTTAAACAACATACTTCTAAATAACACATATCAAAGAAGTCTCAAAAAAATTTAAAAATATCTTCAACTAATGAAAAGTCAAAATACAACTTACTTAAATGATGGGAAATCTAAAAAGAATCAAAAGGAAATCTCAAAAATCCCTGAGCAACGGTGTCAGAAATCTCAGAAAACTGAGAAAACACTGTCACAGAAATGTAGAATGTCTTTGATAGGCTCATCATTAGACTGAACTCAGCCAAGGGAAAAAAAATCAAAGAGATTGAAGATATGCAAAGAGAAAGAAATGGAACAGAATATATAAGAACTGTGTGACAATTAATAAAAGGTAGAACATGTGTGAAATGGAACTGCTAGAAGCAGAAGAAAGAGAAAAGGGAAGAGAAGACATTTAAAGTAGTAACGGCTGAGAAGTTTCCAAAATTGATGTCAAACACCAAACCATAGATCCAAGAAGCTCAGAGAACACTAAGCAGGCTAAATACCCTAAAATCTATACCTAGACACATCAAACTGCAGAAAACAAAAGATACAGAGAAATTTGGAAAGGGAAAAAAAAACTTACCTATAGAGGAACAAAGATAAAATATCCTGTATTCAGTAAAAATTATCCTTCAAATGTGAAGGAGAAATAAGACTTTGTCAGACAAACAAAAACTAAGAAAATTTGTTGCCAGTAGATCTACCTTGCAAGATGTGTTAGAAGTTCTTCCAAGAAAAGGAGAATGATACAGGTCAGAAATTCAGATCTACATAAAGAAAGGAAAAGTATCAGAGCAGGCATAAATGAAGAAAAAAGTAACATCTTCTGTGTTTCTTATTCTTAACTGATCTAATAGATAACTGTGCAAAGTACTAATAGCAACAGTGTATTGGCTGATTTTAACAAATGGATAAAGTGAAGGACGGCAAATGTTATAAAGGATGAGAGGGAGGAATTTGGAATACTCTGTTATAAGGTAACTGTACTATCTTTTAAGCAGGATAGTATTATGTGAAAGGAAACTTAGATTAGTTGTAAATGTATAATGCAAACTCTAGGGTAATGACAAAAACAATTTTTAAGACATATAATTGATATGTTAAGAAAGAATAGAAAATGGAATCATGTAAAATACTCAATTAAAACCAGAGAAGGGGCC
>NW_012150063.1:8256623-8259137 GCF_000956105.1 Propithecus coquereli | reverse complement strand
TGAAAGCCTTTATTATCCTACAGTACCATAAAAAACAGAGAGTATAAATTGTTCCCCAAATTTGTTTGAGAAAAAATAATACACTGTCTTCTCTCTGTCCCTCTCCCTCTCACTTTCTGGTTGGAGCAAGAAAATTTCATGGAATTTGTGTCATCATTTGGTACACACTTGGAGAACTGTTACTTTGCCATATGTCACACCCGTGGTTTACGGGTTGTGATTTACCTTGTTTGTTGATATATCTCCTAACATCCCCAGCACCAAGCACAGCAACTAGCACATAGAAGGTTCTCAATAAATATTTGTTAAATAACTGAATGAATGAATTTCATTAAGAAAAAAATGAATTACTACAAAACTCTACACTTTCTCTATCTTGCCTAGATTTTACTTCCATTTCCCTACAGAGAAAAGAAATCACCCAAGATCACAATTAACAGCCCAGCTGGGACAGTTCACTAAGGCATAGAAGAATTCAAAATCTAGATCTTCTCACCAGGACTCTCTCCCAGGGTTTCTGTCATGTGCAGACGAAATTCTCTTCCCGGCTGAGAGTTCAGGACAAACAAAGGAAGATGAGTGTGCTGCTTGTCTTGCAACTCCTCTGTCAAGGAATTCAACTTGCTCCACAAGGTTCAATTGGGAGTGGCCTCCAAAGAAAACAGTCTCTTGGATAGTATTAAGTGAATCTTTGACAGTCAACACAATACAGCCTTGCCTTCTTGCCTTCTCCATCAAAAGTTTTCCAAGGACACGATTTCCCCAAGGGGAAAAAGGGGCATAGCCTGGTAACAGCTGTCCCCAGAGTTTGGATTGCATATGGATTACAACTAACTCGGGTCAAGAAGCGATTGTCTACAGTCTTGGAAAAAAGGGGCACATCTTGGACTGAGAAAGTCCATGTTCCCTCAAATATTGTCCTGCCCGCAAATGCTTAGTCCCTTTGGTACTTGGTGTTCCTGCCTTCTGCCAGCTTCTGTCACTGAGCAACTGAGGTACCATCAACCTAATTTTTCTGGGGACCAAAAGAGCTCTTTAGCCCCTCAAAATACAACGAAGGAAAAACCTATTAGGCCAAAATTCAATCCTAAATTTGAGATACAAATATTTGAACTGATCATGATGTCCACATACTACAAAAATTTAACTTTGTTTTAAAAAAGAAAACACTGTTGATCATATTGTAAGTTTTTTAGGCAGAATGCTTTTAAGTCCAGAGCCGTTTTAAACTCTCAAAACTATACATCCAAGAAAAGCAAACTGAACGTGAACATCACTAAGTGAACATCACTCTTATTTCTAAGATTAATTTCAACCTCCCTAGGTTTCAACACTCACGGCGTTGTCCAGACTACTAGACGCAGCTACAAGGGATTTCTTAAGTCACACAGGGAACCTGGACTGCATTACTCTGGAGGGATGTGTGCGTTTCTAAGTTTGTGGTCTGCTTCACTGTGTTTAAAGCGAAGGTTATTAGACACTAATGCTACACAGATTTTCTAAATATTCTGTATTTGCCGATGGCAGAGCCAGATGGGGACCACATCAGGAGAGACATGCGTGACAGCGTTTTGTTAAATGTCCGTGGTGGATTATAACTTGAGAAGGAGAGAATTGCAGCTGTGTGGTGCCAGGATAATTTCCACTAAATACCACTTTCATCAGGTCATTTTCTCCTCAGGGAGAGTCCGGGCTCCCTTTTGTGGGAAATGTAAAGTCTAGTACTAAAGACTGCAGTCATCTGCTCTACCTCAAGACTATCCCAAAGGAGCCCTGTGTGCCAGGACCACCTCTCAACTCTCCCCCTATATATTTTGCGTGGGTGGCCCCCTCAGTCCGGGATAAATAGCTCTTACACCCTTCCAAACCTGGCTCAAACCTCACCATTTTCAGGGAGGCTTCTGTCCCCAGCCTCTCCCCACACCGATCATTCTCCCGCAGTTGGCGTTCCTTGCAGTTATCTACAGTTGTCTTGGTGGTGGCCACTGGAAAGCTTAGCATCAAATCTGTGCCTTGAAAACCAAGGGCATGGAGCAGCCCCCTGGTGGCATTTGTGCACCTTCCCCTCTCCCCCTTCACTGTGCATCCTAGCCCTAATTTCACTTTGCCTTTTCATCCACTTTGTCACCTTCCTCTAATTGATCTATTTGTATGTGATATCTTAAGTCGCTTCTGGGTCAGAGTAGAATGTAAATGTAAGTCTTTGCACTCTGTTAGCATGTGTTTCTCTCCTAACACATGTCCTCTGTGAGCATCTTACCTCCCACAACTTCATATGCTCCTCCAAGAAAAAAATAATCATCTCAGAAGCAAGTTATCTTCTGTTCCAGTTTCTGGAACTAACATTTTTGTTGTTGTTGTTCCTTTGATTAAGAGTATTTGTGCAAGAACCTTTATATATACTATCTGCAACCCAGAATTATCAACCCACATATACTTGAAGAACCACATAATCAGAAAGGTTAAATGGTTAACCCAGGGTTGCCCAGCTAATAAGGTAGAGCCAGGACTTGA
>NW_012150063.1:8234843-8256193 GCF_000956105.1 Propithecus coquereli | reverse complement strand
AAAAAAAAAAAAAAAAACCCTGGAGGCAAAGCTTTTGAAAGTTAAGCTTGCAAAATTGGTACAAATTGGCTTTATAAAAGATGGAGGAGACCCTAATCAGGAGATCCTTTCTCTATCTGAGAAAGACAAGATAAACCTACTAGGTAACCAAAACACTCAGGATGTGGGGTGAACATAATACTAGAAGTTTAGATCTTAGAGTCCCTCGTGATCAAAAATAATAATAATAGTAGAAGAAATGCCACGTGCTGATGTCCAAGTTTGGATACAGAAAAAAGAACTGATGGCACACTGGTTTGGAATCATAGACCCAGGGCAAATTGACACAACTGTGGAGCCATCACAGTAACTTTGGCCCAACACTTGGCTTCTATGAGGGTAGCCTTGGTGGTTACTTCCAATACTGAGGAGTCTGACAAAATGGGACAGACAGGCTTTTTACACCTGAAGCCAGAATACAGAATCTTTATTCACTGAGAATTTTCACCTTTTCTAGCACTTTCCCTAACTCCCCCTCAGTGTTTCATGCTTATACCATTTACCACGTGGTATTACAATGATGCATCTGTGTCTGTCTTCCCCACTAGACCATCAGCCACTCAAGGACCATAATATAATCTCTTGGAAACACCGCACATGTGTTTCTTTTCCCCAAACTGATCTGAAGATTGGACGCAATTCCAATAAAAAGCCACAGAGAATCACTGAGGAACTTGATTAAAAATTCTCAAATTCATATGGAGGAACAAAGAGCTAATAATAAACAGAGCAGTCCTGTGGAGGAATACCAAGACTTATTTCCACGCTGAAATAATGAGGACAGTGCTGTGTTGATGCAGAGATAGACAAATTGCCCAATGGAACAGACTAGAGAACGCAGAAACACAGACAGAGAGAGAAAGAGAGTATAGTGGCCGCTCAGTGTCAGAGAAGGCACTGCAGATCACTAAAGAAACAATAAACTCTTCAGTAAATGGTGTGGGGCCATTGGTTACATGGGAAAAAACTGGGGCTAAACCCTGCTTCACACCGTAGAGAAAGATCCATTCCTGATGGATTTAAAACTTAGATGTAAAAGGCAAAATTCTAAAACTTTTGAAGACAGCATAGGAGAGTATCTTTAGAACCTCTGCGTAGTAACCTTGGCTACATTCAAATTGAGAACTTCTGTTTAGTAATAGACCCTGTGAAGAAACTAATCAGAAAGGGCACAAACCAGGAGAAAATATTTTCAATATACATAACCAATAAAACCTATATAAATATAATTTATCTTTTAAATTTCTTCCAAGTCTAATACATAAGTTAATAAATCCATGGTTTACAGATCAGGAACTATGAATGGTCCATAAATATATAAAAGAATATTCAACCTCATTAGTAATCAGAGAGACACTAAGATACCAGTGAGATTGCAATTTTCACCCACTGGATTGGCAAAAATTAAGAAGCCTGACACTATCAGAGACTTGGAAAGGATGTGAGTCAACTGAAATTTTTATTCATTGTTGGTAGGAGTCTAAGTCACAGCCAGTTTGGAAAAAAATAAGTTGAATATTCACATACTCTATAGCCTCGTAGTTTACCCTAGAGAAACTCCTGCACACGTGCACAAGATTTATGTGATTCTACTTCTAAGTATAAACCCTAGAGAAACTCTTGCACAGGATTTATGTATAGGAACATTCATAGCAACATTGTAATAACAACCAGAAATAACCCTAGCATCCAAAGTGTTCAGGGGAAGAATAAACCTTTTCACCTACTCACACAATAAAATGCTACAGACAGTAAGGAAAATGATGAACTAGGTGCAACAAGGATGAATCTCAGAAACAAAATATTGAATAAAAAAAGGCAAGTGAAGACTGTATATAGTATAATACCATTTTGATAAAGTGAGCAAAATTAAATGATATATTTCTTGATGTTGTATGCATATCTGCTACATTATTTTTTAAAACCAGCGGTTTATAGAAATAAGATTCAGAATACTGCTTACCTCTAGGGTTCTGCAGGGGCCGGTACAGGAAAGGAGGCCACCAGCTAAAGCAATGGGATTGATCATGTTCTTTCTTTGACGGGAGACTCACAGGTGCTGCTGCTGTTGCTACGCCTCCACTTAATTGTGTGATACATCCTTTTGCATATATCAGCTATGATGTAAGAATAATAAAAAGGGAAAAAAACAGGTGCCCGGGATTTTCTGAGAACCATGGAAACAAGATTCTTCTAGTTACTCATGATTCTGCCTGTGTTCACAGACTCGCCGACACAGGATGTTAGAGGTCGAGGTCATCTAGGTCCATCACAAATGAAGTAGATGAGGAAACTGAGGCTTGGAGATAATAGGTGACTGTTCATGATCGCTTGGCAGAGCCAGGAACCAAACCCAGGTCTTCTGACACTTCTTCCCTTAAGCCCCATCCCCAGGCCGTGCCCTTTGGTCTAGTAGATAATAAAAAAGAAGAAGGAGGAGGAAGAGGAAGAGGAGAAGAAGACAACGACTCCAGTCTTCTATATCTTTGTATTTCCAAGACCTGGCACAGGGCCTAACAATTCTTTGGCCCTCAAAATGTCTGTTTACTGAATATTATGAAATTCTTATTGGATTGGTCACAAGATGTCTCCAACATAGTAAGCAGTATTTCTCTCTCCCCATTCAGTGGCTTTGAACCAAGAAAAGGTCCCTGGAAGCAAGACGGTAGAAACTCCCAGCCATATCATCAATGGACCTTGCCAGACGCCTATGTGTGGGCACGTGGCGGGGAGATCTGTGGAAGGGGGGTAGAGATGCCTGCGGCAGCCCAGCCAGGGCTGTATTTCCCAGCCCGTCCCAGCAAGCCGCCTCGCGTGACTGACTTCTTTAGCTTAAGGTGTAGAATTCAGGGGAAAGGAGCCAACCTTGTGAATGTGTCTTTGCTGCCTCCAGGGCGAGGCGTGGCCAGGATCTGTGGTTTGGCTGTGGAATGAGCAGTAGAAGCACTTTCTCTTCCGTGGTATCTGCATAGCAGGCTGGTGGATCCCACGTTATGTTAATAAGTTCCTGGCGAGGCACCTGGCTTCCATCTCGCTCCTTTAGCAGCTCCCTGAACTTCAGGTTTCCCGGATTCCCTAACTGTAGGGGTTAGCAATGCCCTCGGGTATCCTTATTCTTCCTCCCTTGGTTTTTCTAGACCTTCCCTATCACCAGGGGGCAGAGCCAGGGCCTTGGCTTGGGAGGACTTTGCAGCAGCCTCTTCCTGCAGCTGCTGTCTGGGAGAACGTGCAGCCAGGGCTCATGCAGCAGAGCTGGGGAACTGGCCTCCCCGTGGGTGCTGGGCCCCGAGGTCGCGAGGAGCCTGTGGTTAACAGTAGCCGAGATCTCTGATTTCACCTTAGTGCTTTCCTGAGTGCACTGAGCTGTCAGACTTTCAAGTCTTCAGGACTTGAAGGAATGTGATCTATCTCTGCCTTCACTCAAATCTTCTCCTATGTCCCTCCATAACGTTTCTTTCTGTCTTCATCAACTCCTACATGTTTCTCAGTAACTACATTCCAGGTGGGTTCCATTCTGAGTGACTCGGGCTAACAGGCCAATGAGGCGAGATGATGGGCTGCTTCCCTTCTGTGTGGGATGCCTGCCAGCGGTAGCTAATGATGACGTTTGCCAAGACACACCCTTTGTCCACTCAAAACAGACCACTTCTGTCCAGTGAAGAAGAACTTCCTTCCTGCAGGTTACGCTAAGTCCTAGATGTGTGTTTGTAATTTCTGGTGTGTGTAGGTTCTCCCCAGGGGTCTGTAGAGAGGGCACTGACCACTGCAGTGGAGTCCTTGGCATGATTCCCCACATGACAGTACTGCCAAGAGCAGGGGTGGCCACCACGGCTGGTCACGGTGTCCTGGCCCAGGCTGCCTTACTTACTACTGCAGAAGGGCCTGCAGGGCAGATGAGAGGAAATGATTCCTTCTCAGCTGAGGCTCACAGGTGCCTGCTCTGAGGCACGTCAGCTGTAGGTGCAGCTTCAGCCGGCTGCTGTCCCCTCCCCTCTGCAGACGAGCGCACCTTTCCCACTGACGCCCCCTCTGCTGGGCCTTCAGGATGCAAAAGCTAAGGCCCAATTTATAGGCTTTGTCTGTGTTTGTGTATTTTGTTAAATTAAGTTTTTGATTCCCAGAACACATGGGCTTCAACTTCTGTGTCTGGTTTTTCATGTTGCTCATTCTGATGCTCCACCTTTAAGACCTGATCTCACAGCAAGTGTCACGCGGACATTTGAAGAGCACCTGTACGTGTGAGGGAGAGTCACACTTGGCAGACCCAGCAGCCTGAGTGGCGGGGGAGGCTCGGGTGGAGAAGCCCGCCCAGTGCTTTGCCCTGCTCTTGTGCCCCCTTAGCTCCCACGGGCATCCGCCTTCAAAGAATGGAAAATAGCTGATCCTCCTTTAAGCTGCTTGAATCTGTTTCATTCATAATTCTGCAGAAAAATTCCCTTACATTTCACAAAATAACATAGCCTTAGCAGTGTTTTATTTTTCAAAAGTGCCAGACATCCGGCACGGATGGACACGGATTCCAAAGAAATGTGCTCCAATTGGACCTTCCTGAGACAACCTCTGGCCCCGTGGGCAAGCCATGTGCCGTCCCTGCCTTTCGTCCCACCTGAAAATGGGAACAGTAATACCCACCTAATGAGGTGTGGTGATGCGTAAATGACTTTGCCAAAAGCTGTGCATGTCTTAGGTATTATACTTTTACCCTAAGACAATAGCAAATGCACCATAAATATCTTATTTCAGGAAAATATTTAGTGCTTATCAGCAGACAGAATATGAGAGTTCTTTTAACACTAGAAAATGACAACAAGCAAAAACAAGACAATAATAATAATAATAATAGTTTGTATTTATTGAGCATTCACTACATGCTAGGCACTGTACAAAGGCCTTCAGATGAAGTATTCCATTTAATCTTCAGGCAGATAATATTATTCCCCTATTTTTTAATCAAAAGAAAAAACTAAGTTTAGCAAATTTTAGTCACTTGCCCAAGGTCACTTAGCTTCTAAGTGGCAGAGCTGGGATTCAGACTCAAAATATCAGAAATCTTAAGCTTTGCTCCAAGAAATTTCCAAGCTAGCATGAAAAATAAAACATAATCACAAATAAGACATTCACAGAAGAAAAATAAAAGTCTCATATTTACAAGTGTACAACATCATATAAGGTGTGCCATGGATATCACTGATTAGTCCGCTCTGAACAGAGCCGGAGGGAGAGAGAGAGGGATGACTGATAATTGGGAAAAACGGCATAAAGAAAACAGCATGCTACCTGTGGCTTGAAGGATGAGGAGTATTTTGACAAGTGAGGAAGAAACAGGTGTCCCAGGCAAAGGGCGGTGAGCACAAAGGCCCAGAACCAGGAAACAAAGCACGTATTGGCAAAGGATGGACATATTTGAAACTCGGACTTGGAAAGGGGGGGGGGGCAAGGGCAACATACGTAACCTAAACATCTGTACCCCCATAATATGCTGAAATAAAAAAAATAAAAATAAAAATAAATAAAAATACTGCCAAAAAAAAAAAAGCACGTATTGGGTAATGTATTTTGTGTGGCTGGAATATAGGAAAAGTTAAGGGAAACACAGCTAACAGTAGGAACTGCTAACTGTCCCCTCATATCCATTTGCTCCTGGTTCCTTTTAGGAAGAAAACCTCTGATTTTATCTTGGCACCACTGCCCAGCTAGAGACTACAATTCCCAGCCTCTCTTGTAGCAAACCGTGATCGTGCGACTGGGTTTGAGTGACGGTTCGGGAGCTGAAGTGACGTGCTACTGAAGCACTGACCTTAAGTCCTAAAGCCTGAGCCCCATGCCCGGGGCTTCCCTTCTCCCCTCTTTCTGGGATAGAAATGGTGGCAACAAGAGCAGCTGCCTTGGACTCAGATATGGGATCCACAGGTAGTGTATGACAAAGCTGCCCACCACACCTGGACACCTACCTGTAGACACATGAGAAAGGAATAAACTTTTATCTTATTTAAGCATGGTTTCTTGTACAAACTCCAAATCACAAATATTTGCAATCTCTACCCTAATTAATGCAGGGCCCACCCTCGGAGGGCCTTGAATTCCATGGTATTATTTGGAAAATAGTTGGCAGGCAACAGAGAGTCCCTTTTCAGTTTGAAGCATCTGTGTTTGCACAGTGAGCTACTGTCCCTTAAAGAACATTAGCACGTTAATGGTGTGCCTTTCTATTAACTGAGTTTCAAATTATGTTAGCTACAGCTCAAGGTCAGGAAAGCATGTTTGCTAGGACATCATAGCACGGGGTGGTATTGACTTTATTGAGAGAGCTTTGCTTTCAAAATCATAAAAAGGGAAAAGGAAATACATGAAGAGGCAAGGGATATGTGTGTCTGAGCACAATTCCACCAAGGAACTATTTGACCTTGGGCTTCAATCAAGTGCTGTACCCAGTTATTCTGGGATAGAGTTATTCTAAGGTGGGCAAAGTTTAAACCAATGGTACCCAGGTAACATCCACCATCTCCATGTCAGAATACAAGAAGCAATTAGACTAAGAACTAGAATAAGGTCTGTCTCATCTATGTGTTTTTTAAAGAGAAGGGTATTTCAGATAAGTTAGTTTTCCGGATACCTGAAGGTTAAGTTCCCCTCTGTTATTTTATCATTGGACCAACAATTAAATTACTGCTACTGTTCCCAAGATGATCATAAACAAACCTGAAAACACAGGCACTAAATTGTGTGCCAGTAATTATAAGGATGGTCATCTAGGTAATTAGAACCAGCTTGTTTAATTTCTTTTAGATTGCCATCATAACAGAAACACAAAATTTAAACATTTTCTAGAGAATCTGGAATCAATCTGTAGCTCTTCTGTTTGAGAAATCCAGGTATGCATAACCAACATTTTGAGGCATGTGGTCTGTTAACTAATCATTGGTCTTTCAAAAATATTGCCTTAGAAACATATACTCAAGGTATTATTCAACATGTGTTATATATTAAATATTTCTACTACGCAGACTTATTCCTCACGGATCTGCTCTGCGGGAGGAAAAATTTACACGAAAAACAAAAGTTTGTAGTTCTCAAATAGCACATGAATCCAATAAGCAAAAAGTCAGGATACTTGTACATGAAGATAGAACAGTCCCTTGATTTACAAGGTACTCGAATTCTTGGAAAACTTAGTGTGTTGTCCCACCATATGAAAAATTATTGTTTATATGTAAAATGGAGTTCACATCTAGGTTCAAGCAATTACAAGGGAGGTTTTTACCCACGTGAATTTGTGGTGGAACACGGGAAAGTCGTGTGGGATGTGGGATGTGATTTCACATGCAGGACGGTGCTGTGTGTGGAAGACCAGCATCCATGACCCCGCCTAATAATTGCCAGCCGCCCTTCCAATCTTTGTGAAAGTAAAATCAGCCCTGAAATTCTCGAGAGGCTGTCCTGGGGGCACTCCCAGTCATGACCGCTGTCAGAGTGCCTCGCCCGAAGTGCTTTCTTAGTTCACTTCCTAGAGCAGATGGCAGCACTGCTGCGGCGCCTCAGCACGGGCGTGAGCACTGGAAAGTTGGCACAGGGGACCTGCTCAGACAACTGCTGCGCTTGCTGCTGGCCTCCGGTGAGACAGGGTGCTGGGTCTGTGCATCTCACCCTCCAAGGAAAGGATTTTTTTGCATCGCTGAACTGACACAAGAAAGAGGCTGGGGAGCATTGTCACACTTGGAGCCTTCCCAGTAAACCTTACCTGCTCAGGGCCCCACAACCCTGGGTGGAGGAGCCAGTAACCAAGTGGGTGTTAGCAGCATTGACAGTGAGCGTGGCAGACACAGGCCCTCACTTCTACATGCTTTTTTTTCATCGCCTAAGGAACAGCAAGGAGTGTAGTAGGGAATCGTGGCAGGCAGGTGGGGCTGGAAAGGTGGACTGCCGAATGCTGATAAGAGAGGAGAGGGCAGAGGGCAGAAAGACAACGTGGATGTGAGTTGCCAAATCTGAGAGCTCTTGCCTGGCATCTTTGGGATGAAGGCATAGGCTGTTCACTTTGCCCGCCTGTTTTAGGGGCAGATATGCGCAGCCTAGGTACAGGGAGTATTTGTGGACAGGAAGGCAAAGAAAGGCAGAAGAATCCTGCAATCTGAGCTCCTCACAAAGAGTCAACTCTCCAGTTATCTGATATCTCTAAAAATAGCCTCATTTAACTGAAACCATATCATGCCAAAGATTCACATAGATCTTCTACGCCAAATAAACAGGTCACCATGTCCTCAGGAAGAAGGGGGATAGGCCTGAAATCTTGAATGTGGCAATAGACGTGAGGTGCCTCTGAATTTAATGTTTTCCTTCCTGGAGTCAGTCTAGAGAGGTTCTTTAAGTACCAGGGAGTAGATGAATATCAATGACACAGCCCACATATAGCTTTCCAGCCCACATATAGCTTTTCCTTGCTTTGCTCTCTAAAATGTTCTCTCTCTCTCTCTCTCTCAGCTTTTTTCAATTTTTGAAATCAATCTTCCAAGATCTGTTTATTATGCTTTTGGTGACCCTGGAAGAATAGAAATGGCATTATTTACCATGAGATTTTTTTCATTCATTTTCTAAGATCTGTGCACAAATTCGAAATTCTACAAATTAAGGGCTTTAAATTCTGACCTGTAATGTAGTGGGTGTTGTGGGGCACTGCCCAGATCCCCCCTTCAGGAACAAGGCCCTCATTCCCCCAGCTTCTGGGAGTGTTGTGTGCTGCTATCTCAGCCAAAGGGAGCTGCCTCACCCCTTGCCCGTGTGCAATGGGTGGTTGACGCAAGGATCCAGACACCCTTAAATTGGAACACCTCTGATGGGCCATTCCAGCCTCAGAGGTCCCCGCATGGTTGGCTGAGGCCTGTTTCAATTGCATCACAGTTCACCTTTTGTTTTGTTTTGTTTTGTTTGCCATTCTGGTTTGCTCACACCGTAACAGGTGTCGTTCCTGACAGCATTCCCCAGTAAATTGCCTGCACAAAAATCTCTCTCAGACTCTATTTCCTGGGCCACTCAACCCACAACAGTAGATGCCAGGAGCCGTTCTAGGTAAAAGACTCCAAAATAGGATTTGGAGCTGGACCATCCTCTTGCCGGTTGGCAATGAGGACACCATCACTGACAGTGGGGGGTGGACTGATAGCCTCTGGCACAAGTTGTTGTTTTTTAATGTCACCAGTCATGAGCTGGAATGGGATACAGATAGAAGGGAATGCATAGGTGAGTGGACTATTTCAGGTTTTTAAGAAATTCAGGGGCAGTAGTAATAATAAGAATTATGGAATTGGATGGCTGTTTCTGGGAGATTGGTTAATCACTAATTTAAGGCAAGATAAGAAAGCCAGAAGACCCCCTTGGCAAATTATAGAAGATTCTTCTCACCTGCAGCTGGAGGGCAGCGAGAGCTCAGGATCAGGCTGTGGTTGGAAGTCTGACCTGGGTCTCCCTGGGCTAAAATCAAAGTGTCCGCAGGGCCGCATTCCTTTCTGAAGGCTCGAGGGCAAAAGCCATTTTCTTTCTTTTTCCAGCTTGGAGAGGCCACCTGCATTGTTTGGCTCACAGCCCCTTTCCTTCATCTTCAAAACCAGCAATATGGCATTTCTCTGACTGTTCCTCCATAGTCACAGTCACCTCTCCCTCCAACCCCAGCTGGGAGAAGTTCTCCAATTTCTAAGGACCCATGTGATGGTATTGGGACCGTATAATCTCTCCATCTCAAAGTCTGTAACTTAATCACATCTGCAAAGTCTCTTGCTCTGTAGGGTCACATATTAACAGGTCTCCAGGATTAATACGTGAACATATTTGGGGGGTTGTTATTCTGTCACCCTATCAGGAAGGAGAACAAGAAGCAGTTCTACTCATATGGAATAGATAAGCATATATGTTTACTGTATGTTTATGGAGCAACAACATACATTTGCTCTACAACCTTGCACAGGAGGTTAGCGCTGAAAAGACTTTAGAGATTATCTAGCTCAATCCCTTCATCAGACAAGGAAGAGGGGCCAAGAGAGACGAAGGAACATCTTGCTTAAGATATTAAAAGGGAAAGGTAGGATGAGAACTTCCTCTGTCTTTAGACCATGAGGAGTGAACTGGGGTTTCACAGCCAGACACTAGCCCACAGGAAGCCACACCTCTCAGCTCTGTCCCTGCCCAAGTTCTCTAACATCCGCCCTCTCCCATGACAATGTGGAGTTCCCCGAGAAGCCTGGTCTCCAACACTGAAGGGCAGCGGAGCCAAGCACCCAGCATTCTCTGCAGCTGCTCCATATTTCGGCCCCATGCCCATCGCCTGGGTTCCGCCCGGTGGGCATCCTTCCCCACATTCAACAGCCAAACAAGATCCCACTCCACCGACTGCGTCCCGCCAGCCCAGGGTGCCTACGGGAACTTTCAATTGACACGTGTCCTATTCTTGGGAACATTTGCTTTCTAAGATGTCCACAAAGTCCTTGGAAGTCCTTTTCCTTGGAAAAGGAATTGTTAGAGGTGGGATTTAGGGGAGAACAGAAAGTCCTGACGAAATGTCCTGGATCTTCCTCCCTTAGACAACTTTTCCCTTCCTATGAAGACAATATGGAAGGGAAAAAAAAGAGAGTACTAGAATTGAATTGGGAAGAATGTAATGTCCTTTCCTGTTGCTCTGGTAAAATCTTTGCTGGGAGACTGAGAAGTGTTGATTTTGAATGATTTTTAAGAATTTCTTTCCAAGGCAATGGATTCAATAACACATAAAACAAGAGTCTTTTGTCAGACATCCTCTGATATTCTAGCAAGCACCACACACACACACACACACACACACACACACACGCATACATGTACACAAACATGCTTTATTTTCACTTCTCTTCCCCTACAGCCCAAGGCATTCCCAAAGCACAGCAAAGCAATGTTTGCAGCTTTGAAAGGACACCGTGTACTAAAATATGATTTTGAACTCCACCCTGCCTTCCCTCCACCTACGTTAAAATCCTTGGACATTTTCTTCAAATTATATGTTTTCTGGGGCTTTGTCATGTTGCCTAAAAAGTATTTCTTTTCCAATCACAGCGTTTGGGGCACAGGCCACGGCTACTCGTGGAGTGGTGAAGCTGATCAGGGGCTATGGCCCGGGGACCAACATACTCTCGCCCAGCTTTCATGTTGCCCAAGTTCGCTCAGAAAATGTCTTTCCAGGCCATCAGGAGCAGCAGATTTTACCAAAAAAAAAAGCCCTTCCCTCTGGCTTCCTTGCTGTGGGGCAGCTTCAGGCACCACCCCCTGACCCGTGGGCCCTGCACAAGTAACCCGCTCACACACAGCCCCCCCAACAGGCCTCTGCTATGGCTGGATTCTTCCTTTCCATGGCTCCTATGTACTGAGTTTTGGATTCTCATTTGCTCCCTGAAGTTCCTCTCCGGGACTTGGAATTCAGTCCCCCTATCCAGTTCTCCTACTGCTCTTCCAAGAACCAGCTCACATGTGACCCCTCAAGGTCATCCTCGTTGCTCTGGGGCCCATTCCCCAGCACTTGAGCAGTGCCCTATTCTAGCACAGTAGCTGACGCTCGCCTGTGCCTCCCCCACTGAACTGTAACTTGGGAACCAGGACTGATTTATCCATGCCTCCCCTTCCACCAGAGTGCCTGTGCAGGATTGGTACGTAGGCACACAGTCGGTGCCCAGTAAACGCGTGTTGTGCAAATGAGAAGTCTCCACGCCAGCACGGCGCTTCTTGTTAACATACCTGCAGAAAAGCCCAGTACAGGAGTGTGGCTGTGACTCTGATTTCAGTGTGATAAATGTCTTTCAGCTGTGTCCCTGGAGCCCGTCCTCTGTCACTGCAAAAGGCTATGAATTGGGAGGTTGTCACACACATGAGATCTAAGAAGTCCCCTGAGCTGCTCTGCCCAGCCGGAGGGCACCAGGGACTGTGGTTGAGCTTTGAACAAATCCTGGGATTATTTATCTCTGACATCAGACTCCCAGAGCCTTTAGAGCCAGGAGGGGGTTGTTTATTCTCCATTCCGCGTGCTTCTCCTCTGCTCTTCCCACCTCCCCCATCGACCTGACCTGCGACCACGCTCACAGCCGGCTCTCTGGCTCCACGGCCTCCTCGGAGCACCTGTGCTTGGCAAACGGCCGCCTTCCTGCTGGACCCGGAGCTGCGGACCACCTGCGTGCCCACACATCGCCTCTGACTTCCAGGGAGCATCAAAGGGTGGGAGGAAAGACCGGGTGGCCAGCTGAGGCGGAAACTCAGACAGGGCTGACTTCTTCCCAGGCTTATCTCAGCAGGGGCCTGCAGAAGTGCGGGACAAGGAATGGAGGCCGCTGTGAGTCCTGGGTGTGAGCTTAGTCCCATTTTCAACCCACATGACTGCCCCCCCTACCCTCCCTCCACATTCTTGGCCTGAGCCAATCTCCCCCGTAAACACAGCAAAGGCCAGGTGACCAAGAAAGTGGAAAAATAAAGAACTTCAGACCTAGAGAGGCAAGGAAAGGTCTCCTCGGCCAGTGACTGTAACAGTTTTTAGCTGCGGAGCCCTTCTCTTCAAAAGAGCCTTATTGGAAAGCCAAACAAGCGAAACCTCTAAAAACCCAGGAAGAGCCGTCCACACTTCTGGTCTCTGGTTTCCCTTCTATCCGGCCAAGATGTTTGCATTTTACCTTCTCCCTTAGCTCCTTCCATGCCTGGCAAACAGAGGCGTGTGACATCTCTGAACCCCGATATGAACGCAGCGGGGCCTCTAAGTGCAGTAAAGCCAGGCCGGCAGGCTTCTCTCGCCCACCTGAGGCTGGTATTTATGGAAAGCGGTAGAAGACAGGCACATTGAAGAGTGCGCAGTCAGAAAATTCTTTCTTGGGAGTGGTAGAAGCCTAATACAAACTAGCTTCATTACAGTGAAGCTTTATTGGCAGGATACTGGGTGTCCACACACATATCTGGGCTCTCAGTACCTGGCATTGGGCCCCGATGCCACGAGAACCCCTCTTTCTCTGTCTCCCCTCTCTCGTTCTCACCAATAGAGAGGGGTTTTCTAGCCTCTGGCAGCCCTAGATTCCCATCCTTCCCACCTCCCTGAGTTAAGATGCCTTCACCACCGGCTCCTCTTAGCACAGTCCCGGGAAAGGCCTCGGCCTGGCCCAGAGTCCGTCATGTGCCCATCCCTGACCCGACCACTGTAGCCAGAGGGATAGACGCAGGCTCACGCCATAGCCAAGGGTGCAGAGTTCCGAGATTGACAGCCCCTCAGGACCACCAGGCAGGGGACTGGGGAGAAATAGTTCCCCAAGACAGAGGGGCTTCTGGTAGGCTAATGGGGAGAGGCACAAGTTCTTAACATTTTGACAGAGACTCTTCTGGAAATTGTCCCTTAACCGAAAGGAATCATCCTCCACCCACCAGGAATCACCCTCCACCCCACAGGAATCACCCTCCACCCCCCAGGAATCCAACTTCAAGCATCAGAGACTGCTGCAAGGACAGCCTTGCCGAGCCCTTCGTACGGCCCACGGAGGGAGCTATCTACCCTCCTTCCCTACACGACCAGAGTTAAAAACCAAGCATTCACTGGGAATGCGTGTGTTGTTTTTCTTTTTAGACTTGATTCAACTTGAAAGGACTCTTCGTCTTATCTCGTGCAAGTGAGCAAGGGATAGTGTGTTGGTTCAGTGGTGCAATAAATAAGCTCTCATTATGAGAAATGTGATGCCTCACTCCACTGAGCCATTTGGTAACCATAATCTGACATTACAGAAGCTTTTCTTGTGAGACCAGAGAGATCTGAGCCACTTCCCTTTTCAAACGGCTTCAGCTAATGGCTTTCCATGCTGTTAGTGGAACGAGTCCAAGCTATCTTTGATTTGTGGTCGCTTGATTGGGTCCTGACAGGAGAGGCTCCGCTTTGCAAGGAGGAATAATTGCCTGGGAACCCTGCAGAGGAATATAATTCCTGTGGAATTGGAGGGACCACAGATGTGGAGAAACTTAACTCCTCTGGGAGATGACAATCTATGCAGAGGTTTCTCACTCCCATGCTGGCCCCTTCCTTTCCTCTGAGGGCTCACTTCAGCCTTTTCTGCCTCACCAATTTTCCTGACACTGGGAATGTTTTCCTAGAAAGGAGGAGGGGCTGATCTTCTTGGATCCTGCCACACAAAGCCGGGGCCACTTAGAAAATCATCCAGCCACATAGCCCAACGGGTCAGACCGCCATACTCTTAGGCAAATGTCAGTCCTCAGACTGCACCTAAAGTCTGCCCGTGAATTGCAGACTCACTCTGGCCGCCGTAGGGTGGTCAGAGTAGGAGGGCAGTAGTGTATGAGGTCGAGAAATCGATCATCTTCACTAATAGAAATGGAAACACCATTTTCTATACTAAACGTGCATGACTACCTGCATGCTTCTGGGCTAACCCACAGGCCCATTTTAGGAGACTTTGATACCATTTGGTCCAAAAGAAAATGACAAGAGAGCTCAACACTGCTATGGATGCTTCCCAGGTTGGAAGAAAGACAACAACAAGGCAGCATTTGTTTTGACACTGGAAACCTGGCTTCATTTTCAGAACTGTAACAACCAAAGGTTATCTCAGGCTTGGAAGGGACATTTTCTTCTTTATGTAAACTTTTCGTTTGGGAGTAATCTGAAATTTACAGAAAAGTTGCAAGTACAGTCCACAGAGTTCCCCTATACCCCTCACCCAGTTTCCACTAATGTTAACATCGTTCACTGCCATGCTGCATTTGTCAAAACTAGGAAATGAACACGGCGTGGAAGCATCTGCTAAACTCCAGACTACTCAGATTTCACCAATTTCCCCACTGAGCTCCAGGATCCCACCCAGCACCCCACATCGCATTTAGTCATCCCGTCTCTTCGTCTCCTCTAACCTGTGACAGTGTCTCAGTCTTTCCTCATTTATCACGACCTTCACAATTTTGAAGGGGACTAATCAGACACTTGGTAGACTGTCCCTCAGTGTGGGTTTGTCTGATGCTGTCCCCTGGTTAGACCAGGGTTATGGGTTTTGAGAAAGAAAATCCAGAGGGGAAGTGTCTGGGAAGGCTGTTTTTAGAGAACAGGTAGCTCAGATGTTGCAAACTGACTTGTCTTCAAGCCAAATCCTGTGTGTTCCACAGAGTGTGTTCCATCCTATGTTTTAAAGAAATTTTGGGACAATTTCATGCTAAATTTTTTCAATTCAGATCTCCAGCTTCTCTTAAAAAATAGAATGAGCTGGTAACTCCAGGCCTCCAGGGCAGTCAGAAGCAGGCACTGAGAAGCGGTTGGCCCTTCCCAGGGCAACATCCTTTCTGAGTTCCCCCGGTCCTGTGGCCTCCCCAGCACGGAGGCTCAGCATCAGCTGCCATTGATCATGTCCACGGTGTTGGTTTTCTTATAGCAAAGAGGTATTTTCTATATTCCCATCATGTTTCCATCAGAACAGGAACCAACCCAGACGGTCCCATGCTTCAAGAGAAATAAGGCAAGAGCAAGAAATGTGGGAAGTCTAAAGAAACTGCATTTTCCTAATGACAGGCGATGGTGTGAATGCAAAAGCTGCATGTGATCCTCTGTGACTACTGTCCACATGACATGGTCTTACCTCTTATTTGGCAACAGAGAAGAGGGACATGGCTCAAGAGGGGAGCCACTCAGGAGGGAAGATGGATGAAGGGAAAGGGTGACAAAACCTCCACTTGTCCTGACTTCCCCCGCTAGACCCTTCCCTAGGCCAAATTCATGTCACTACCCACGCACAGCCCTGTCACCTTCCAGGACGCGGCCATCCAGTGGGGTCTGCATAGCTGCCTCCTGGGACAGGGATTTTCAGTGCTGCAGTCCCACCTCAGAAGACTGTTAGAGACACACTCAGGCTCTGTCTGATCACCCCTCTACCCACCCCTCACCCCTGCGGTCTGTGAATCAGACGTCCCTGTCACATTCTAAGTGGTGGCAGATTCCCCAACTTCTCTCCTTCCCACCCTCCTCCCCTTTCCCGTCCTGCTCCAATACCCTAGTCTTGAAATCTTCAGGACCGGCACAGAATGTGGCCACAGAAGGTGTTAAGGTGGCGACCAAGCCAAGTCTCCAAGCACCCCACTCATGCGATGAGTCCTGCCCAATACAGCAGAAGAGCGGACAGTGGGGAGGGGGAAGGGTTGTATATCAGATGACATGAGTGAGCACTGGACCAGGAGTCAGGGGATCTGGACTCCAGTCCTGGTTCCAATGCTGTGTGGCGCCAGGAAAATTGCCTAACCCCTCTGAGGCTGTGTTATCTCAGTTATCAAATATAACGACAATTTTACTTGCCTTGCCAACCTCCTGATTCCTGTGATGTGTAAAGATGATCAAGCCACAGCATTCGCTTCCTGACTTGTCCCCTTCACTGCCAAGCCTGAGTTATATCCTTCTCTGTTTGTTTGTAGCAGCCCAACTTCCTCTATCCCTGCACTTACGTTGCATTCCCTGTTTATTTGTTAAACTTGCACTCCCACTCTTAATGGAATAGCCTTGACCAGAGCATGCACATATTTACACATGGGCCTAGTGCAGTGATACCTGTTCCAGTATTTGGTGTAAGAGCACGGTCAAAAAATGTTAAATGAGCAAATAAATCCAGCAAGCATGTAAATAAAATAGTGTATGTAAACGTGCTCTGTAAACTATCATCAGGCTTTACCTGAATGTGAAGGGCTGGGGATGCAGCCTAGTTGGTTCCTGGGTATCTGACCTGATCCAACCAGCCCACTTCTCAGAGAGCCTGCTCTGGCCCACAGCCAATGCCCATTACCTGACCCTTCCCTCTGGCCAAAGCTGATTGGACCTGAGGTTGACACCTGACTCAAATCTGTCAATCTATTGGATGGCAAGTCGCCAATCAGACTCTTCCAGTATTTGAACTGGCATAGTGATAATCATCAGATGACAATGGGTGATTGAACTGAAGCATTCTGTAGAATCATGGCATATTGGGACATGCCATAATCAGTCCATTACAAGCACAAGAGGCCACCAGAAAGAGAGGGGACAGAGAGACAAAGAAGGACCATCTAGGCCTCAGAACTGGAGCAGGCAATCTCCGTTCCCAACATACCAGTTACATCTCCAGTCTGGCTGTACTTGGTGTCTTGTCATTGGATATCTGAGAGATTTTCCCTTGATATTGTATAAGAAATCCTTCTTTGCTTAAGCTGGGAGTGGGGTGGGGGCTGGAATATCTGTTCCTTACACTGAAATAATCTGTCACTATGACACTGGGCAAACAAGACCCAGTCTCTTACTGGTAGGTACAAACTTACCTACAGAGAGAAGGAAGAGACACGATAAGGGTTGAGGCATAGGTACCCATCTGGCCAGGACAAACTCTGAATCCCACAGTGGATATCGAGAGTTGTCACTCTGAGGAGGATATTCAAAGCTACCTCTCTTGGACAAGCAGAGGAGATTGAGCCAGAAACCCAGAAAAAGTTCCAAAGAAATAAAGCTTCAGCTTGGCATGTTCCTGCTGGAGCTGAGGGCCAGCAGGAGCCTCCCAGGACCCTCGGTGGAGACGAGGGCTGGGAAACCTGCAAACCCAGGAGACAGCCGCACTCACCATAGGTCAAAATGCAAACAAGTCGTATGTGCGAAGCGACAAAACTGGGGAAAGGAGAGACACAGCCAGCTTTGGGCATGGCGGATGGAAATGCTGTTAGGAAAGATTCCTCATCCAAGAGCTGTAAGTAACTCGGATGGTGTTTGTCATGAGGTTATGAAACACTGTGGAACTTGTGGTTCCTGTAATTTGTCTGCCTCCAAGGAGCTAAAGTTTATTGATTTTCTTCTGCAAGAGACAGAATCCATTTGGTTTGCCAGTGTTGAAAGCTCGCAGGTTTCTGGAAGAAGCTGGAACCAAAAGAATGGAAATGAGCATCTCTATGTTGGTTTTCTTTCCAGTCACAAAGAGTGGGTATTGCTACAGCGATGGCTTTCACAAACATCCAAAATTTAATTCTTCAAACCCTCAGAAACTGAAAATTATGGAAGGAAATGAGCATTTACTGGATACCTAACATGTGTCAGGCAGTGAGCAAGGCTCTTTTACAAGACAGGAGTGAATTTAATCCTCATAAGACCTCCAAAAGTTATCATCATATCCATTTCAAGGAAGAGAAAACTGAAGTTTAAAGAAACTAAATAGCTTGCCCAGAGTCCCGTAGCTGATATGGAGCCAAACTGAGATTCGGATCCATGTCTGTCTGTCCCGAGTCCCTGATTTTTCTGTGCTGCAACAGCACCTCTCTACGACTGGCTTCCCCAAGGCCCTAGGAGTCTACAGAGTCCATGAAGAAAAATACTTTGGCTGGTGGGGGTGCCCACTCCTGACCTTATAGTCTTATGCGACAGTCTTAGGGCAGGAATCAGAGGAAACATAGAAACTCCTTTTATTAATATTATCATTTTTTCTGATATATTATTTTTAGATTCCTATTTTTAACCCACCTGGAATTTTTATTTTTGAATGAGGTATAAATCAAGGATCTAGTTTTATTGTCGTCCTAACGAATACCCATGTATGCTAGGGCAATGTATTTTTTAAAGCATCTTTTTCCCATTGAATTGAAAATGTCATTTTTGCCATTCATCATGTTTCCATATTCATTTGCTCCACTCGTAGGCTCCCTTCTTCTTCCCACTGATCTATTCCAGCACCAGTTCCCCACTGTCTGAATCCTGTCACTTTGTTTTAAATTTTACTGCCTGGCGAAGCGAGTCACCGCTTAACTCTTCTCAGACATCTATTCTTCCATATCAACTCTAACAACCTTTCGTCTATTCCCAATAATCATTTTGATTCCAATTGAATTTGATTACATTTGCATGTCAGTGTGGATTATTAATAAGAATTGTCATTAAAAATTAAATCCTTAGCACAATTTTATATTTTTTAATTCATGTGTCTTTTACTCATCTCATCAAATTGATAAGAATTTTTTAGTTTTTGTTTCTATCAAGAATGGAATTTATATTTATTTTCTTTCTAACTGGATATGCTCATTTAGAAAAAAGCTGTTGATTTGTTTATGTTTCTCACATTCAGCCACCTTATCAAGTTCTCTTCATTCTAGCAGGTTATTTAAGTCGTTAAATTCTAAATACATGTTTCTATTTTCTGCAAAAAAAGAGATAATTTATTTTGTTTTTCTCCAGTATTTCACACACTGTACTATTACATTACTTAAAACTTTCAAAACAATACTAAATAATGGTAATAGCAGATAATCTTGTTCCTGATTTTAAAATGGCTTCAATATTTCATAATTTTCTATAGTCATTATGTCTATTTTACATGGAGTTTTTATTAGTAATTGTTACTAAATTTTATGAAATGCCTTTTATCTTCTACTGTTATAGTAGTATAGTTTTTTCTCTTTTCATCTATTAACATAGTAAATTTTGTTGATACATATCCCAGTTTTGAACTATCCTTACACACCTAAGATAAACCTGACTTAATTTCTATGCATTTTTTTTTATAATTTTCTACTGTACTTTACATACTAACTTTGGCTTAGAGTTTTGGCTTCTATATTTATAAATGAAATTATCTAGTTTTCATTTTTTTCTATCTTTATCATGTTTTAGTATTAATATTATGCTAGCTCCATAAAATGAATTGGGAGCTATATCTGCCTTTTTCTATGGCCTAAGACAGTTTAAATAATGGCCTATTACAGTGTTATGGGTGCTGCTACAAAACTTCTAGATCAGAGACAAAAGACGGTTTACTACTCATAGCAATAGCAGTAGTTAGACATCATCATTTTTACACCAATCTCCTAAGCCCCACTCCCACAGGGCGACTTGAAGAGGGTCAGTTGACCCCTGCACATGCAGTAGGTTAGATTATAGGAGAGAAACCCTGAGTTTAGGAATCTGATTGTTTCATAATGGGCATTAAGCGTCCTTGCTCTATCCTCCGGAGGGAGACACTATTGTCTTCCAAGGTTGTAAGCAAACCTGCCCTCACTTCCGAAGGGAAACACTATCTCTGTCTTCCAAAGTTGTTTACTATACAAATATCCTTGAAAAGATAACCCAGAACAAGGGGCAGTCAATATTTCACTTACAGATGCACAAAAACCTGAGAGACCCATGGAGAACTATTTCCCAACGCTGTATAGCTGAGGCAAAAAGGACAAAACATGATTATTTGTTCATTCTTAGGCAGTGGGCATATGAGTGTCACTACATTATTTTCTGTCTTTTTCTATATTTTTGAAATATCTTCCCCTTTGTCCCCCAGAAAAGAAAAAGAAATAAATCCTGTCAAATAATGGAATAGTTGCCTCAAGATCTAGTGAGTATTTCAAGAAAATATGGGTGACTTCGCTTTAGGGATATTGTAGAATTCTGAATTTGATGGGTAGGGCCCTTCTAATTCAAAGAATCTACAATGTTAAATGGTCAAGATTGAAGGCATTTTAAAGAATTCCTTACCTGTTCCTATGTTTTACCTCCTCGTTGCTTCATATTCACAGGTGGACCAGGGACCGATGATTGGAAACCACTTTCTATCTCTCTCTTTCTCTCTCTCTCTCTCTCTCTCTCTCTCACACACACACACACACACACACACACACACACACACACACACTACACAAACACAATTACCAAATAAATCATGCTTGGGATTATCCATGTTTCTTAATCTCTTTAGACTTTTTTAATGAGGTCAATGGGAGGACTGCTATTGGTGCTCCTAAAGCTTTGGTGTATGAAAAACACAGCGGGCAGAGGAAAGCCAACTGTGAGCAGGATAAACATGCCCCTGTCCCCACAGAACTCAAAATCAAGTGGGGAAGATAAATAATTCCACAGCCTAATGAGATGCAATTGGCTGTCAGATTCACTAGCAACTGAACAAGCCCCCTCCCCTTCCACGTCCGCTCACCCACCAGCTCTCCAGGGAGCCACGGCCAGAGAGAACTGGTGCAACTTTCTTGTGATTGCCCTGATGACAGCACTAGAGCACCAGGGCCGGGGACACTGTACATTAACAAGAGACCCAACAAGACACTGGCTGACAAAATGTGTCTGCTTAGGTGACCTCTTCTCGCTCTAGCTCAGATTTTCCTTTTCAAAGGAATTTCAAATATCGAGCTTCATACCTCAAATGAATACTGACTGCTTTAAAGGACCCAGCAAATCTGACATAGCATTTAAAAGTCCAAAATTAGAATACTGTCTTGAGGTGTCTGCCCAAAATGCAAGACCCATGTGCCCGGGACTTTCCTCTCTCTTGCTACTTCAAACA
>NW_012150063.1:8202441-8234188 GCF_000956105.1 Propithecus coquereli | reverse complement strand
AATGCTGGGCTTATAGAAATGATTTTGAGAGATGGACCACATCTGCCCCCTGCTGTACTATAGGTATATGACAGGACTTCCTAATTTGGCATCAGGAGGTAGGTTATTCTAGCCTCGATATAGAAGCTATGGCAAAAGAGCCTGGGCACGTGGTCCCCCACTGTGTTCCTAGCTTGCAGCACATAATCAGGAATATAATAGGCACTCAACAAATGCATTGGATGCATGAACATACAGCTAAGGAAGGTGTGCTTACAGACTCTGAGTAGGCATAATACCAAGATTTATAGGCCCAAGGACAAAATGCAAGAGTTTTGCAATGCTCTGTTCATAAGAGTTTGAAAACAACTTGGTGCTAATTGGGCATGCATTGTCAGCAATCCAAACCTGCTAAATCCTCTAGTAATTCCACTAGGCTAAATAAACTAATTAAATTGGGATATTCAGACTTAAGGATGTGAGTAGATTTTCTAAATTTGACTGCTAAGAAATAACTCTTTGAGAGCTTAGGAGCTAAAAGCCATGAGGTTAAAAAAAAAAAAAAAAACCATAGAATTGCCTACAAGGTGGCAGAACTTGTTGAGAGATCACGCAAAGTTCTCTGTGTCACCGGCCACCCCTCACCCCAGGTGACCCCTGCAGCTGCCAGCCCTCCAGTGATTATCCATATGTTTCTCAAGGATTAGCAAAGGCAAAGATGGCAAGATAGGCATCATCTTTAATTGGGGTACATTTACTGAATACAAAGAAGTCATATGAAGGCTAAGATTTCAACATTTCATTTACAGGAACACCTCATAGATATTGCAGATTTAGTTCCAGACCTCCATAATAAAAGTCAATACTGCAATAAAGCCAGTCACATGAATTTTTTTATTTCCCATTGCATATAAAAGTTATGTTTACACTATACTGTAGTCCATTAAGTGTACTATCAGTAGCATTATATCTAAAAACTGATGTACATACCTTAATTTAAAAATACTTTATTTGGTCAGGCACAGTGGCCTATGCCTGTAATCCTCGTACTTTGGGAGGCCGAAGTGGGAGGATTGCTTGAAGCCAGGGGTTCAAGACCAGTCTGAGAAAGAGTGAGACCCTGCCTCTACAAAAAATAGAAAAATTAGCTGGGCATGGTGGCGCCCCTATAGTCCCAGCTACATGGGACACTGAAGCAAGAGGACCACTTGAGCCCAGGAGCATGAAGTTGCAGTGAGCTGTGATTATGCCATTGCACTCTAGCCCAGGCAAGAGACTGAGACCCTGTCTCAGAAAAAAGAAAAAGGGCCGGGTGCGGTGGCTCATGTCTGTAATCCTAGCACCCTGGGAGGCCGAGGCGGGTTGATTGTTTGAGCTCAGGAGTTCGAGACCAGCCTGAGCAAGAGCAAGACCTGGTCTCTACTAAAAATAGAAAGAAATTAATCGGACAACTAAAAATATATAGAAAAAATTAGCCGGGCATGGTGGCACATGCCTGTAGTCCCAGCTACTCGGGAGGCTGAGGCAGAAGGATTGCTTGAGCCCAGGAGTTTGAGGTTGCTGTGAGCTAGGATGATGCCATGGCACTCTAGCCAGGGCAACACAGTGACAGTCTGTCTCAAAAAAAAAAAAAAAAGAAAAAAAAATACTTTATTACTAAAAAATGCTAATGACCTTCTGGGCCTTCAGCAAGTCATAATCTTTTTGCTGGTGTGGGATCTTGCCTTGATGTTGGTGGTTACTGACTGATCAGGGGTAGTTGTTGAAGGTTTGAGGTGACTGTGGCAATTTCTTAAAATAAGACAACTATGAAGTCTGCTACATCAATTGACTCTTCCTTTCTTTCATGAAAGATTTTCCTGTAGCATGTGATGCTATTTGATAGCATTTTACCCACAGTAGAACTTCTTTCAAAGTTGGAGACAATCCTCTCAAACCCTGCCACTACTTTAACAACTAAGTTTATGCAATATTCTAAATACTTTGGTGTCATTTTAGCAATGTTCACGGCATGTTCACCAGGAGTAGGTTCTATCTCAAGAAACCACTTTCTTTGTTCATCCATAAGAAGCAACTCTCATCTGTTAACCTTTCATCATGAGATTGCAGCAATACAATCACATCTTCAGGCTCCACTTCTAATTCTAGTTGTCTTGCTATTTCCACCACATCTGCAGTTACTTCCTCCACTGAAGTCTTGAACCCTTCAAAGTCATCCATAAGGGTTGGAATCAAGTTCTTCACAACTTCTGTTAATGTTGATATTTTGACCTCCTCCCAGGAATCATGAATGTTCTTAACGGCATCTAGAAAGGTGAATTCTTTCCAAAAGGTTATCAATTGGCTTTGCCCAGATCCACCAGAGGGATCACTATCTATGGCAGCTATAGCCTTACAAAATTTATTTCTTAAATAATAAGACTTGAAAGTCTAAATTACTCCTTGATCTGTGGGCTACAGAATGCATGTTGTGTTAGTAAGAATGAAAACAATATTAATCTCCTTGTACATCTCCATCAGAGCTTTTGGGTGACTAGGTGCATTGTTAATGAGCAGTAATATTTTGAAAGGAATCTTTTTTCTGAGCAGTAGGTCTCAAAGTGGGCTTAAAATATTTAGTAAACCACGCTGTAAACAGATGTGCTGTTAAACTCACCAACTGCATTAGCCTCTAGCACAGTGCGGGGGAACTTTTTCATGCTGGCAGGCCGCATTAATTTAGCTGTAACCGAAAAAGGCTGTAGTCAAGAAACTTCAATTAGATATACTTAAAAATGTACATTATTTTACAAAAATCTAATTACTACATACTTAGTAATTTCAGAAAATGAAAACTGTTAATTTTAAAGGTAACTAATGTTGCAGCATGGAAGTCAGCAGTTTCAATTCATCCTCCAGATGGGTATCAGTCATTCATGACCTTAAGGGCATCTTGCTTTGGGTTGGGTAGTGTTAGGGCCTAGAGACCATAAGCAGCAAATAACCAGCCATTAGCTTCTGTATTATGCTTGCTTGCTTAAGAGAGTGGAAAGTTTTCAGCTGACCCTTACTGACCCCGAACCTGCTATCTCGCCTTCGTTAGGGCACCTAAGAATGTAAGGAGGGAAACCGTGCCTTTCACACAGCTGTCCACGAGACAAAATAGTAACCTGGGCCAGAGGGTCGGAACGCCCCGGAGCACTGAACCGCCCAGCAGTGCTTCCCCCGTGTGAAATGTGATATGGCTTGAACAATGAGATGTCAAATGTATGTTGGCTAAGATTACTGTTGTTATACTTGCTTCAAAGTAAAATTATAGCTGTGACTTGTAACTCCTACGGAACTCATCTAAGAGAAGTGGAGAATTCCCAAAACCTCCCAGACCATGTCGGCCCAAGATAGGATTGTATCATGGTTAGGACTAAGGCTTTTTTTGCTTCTATAACTGTGCTTATGCAAGCAATTAGATGATTTATCAGTGTGTGGTTTTTGTCTTTAGAAGAGCTGGTCTGTCCTGGCTCAGGACTGCTCTCTGTGCAGCCGTCTGTGGTGGTGCAGAGGGTAGTCGCTAGCCAGCTAATAAAGACTCACAATTTGGCTCAGTTTCGGTCTTAAGTGGTCTTTTCTCGCACTTCGAACCATAACAGTAGGAGAATGTAGATTCGCAGCAATAAGTTTCAATAAGTTGAAAAGCAAGAAAGCATTTTTCGGGCATGTTGCCAAAAGCATGGGTATTCTTCCATAGTATTTTTCCATAGTTCACAACTGGATCTTTGTTAGCATCAAACAATGACTTTAAAATGTCATCTACTGAGAGCTCAATCAATTCCATCTATAATTATTTAGGTGCCTTGGTGATATCAACTAGGTGAGGCTGAAATGCTAATTTGAGTGTGAAATCATGATTCTCAAAGTCAGTGAACCTTTCATTGTATTCCCAATTAATAGGTCTATGACAGCTGTGCATTCTTCAAATGATTAGCATATATCATCCTGCTCGTCAATGACCTTTGCTAACTGGTTTCTTCTTTCATCAAAATTTATCCAAAATGTACTCCTTTCCATCTGACCCAGGGTCATCGTTAACTGTCACCTGGATTATTTCCATCACCTCCTCACTTCCATCACCAGGATCTTTTTCTACCCTGTCCCTTCCCCACCCCCAAGTCTATTCTCATCACAATAGCCAAAATTACCCAGTCAAAATGTAAGTCTGCTTCTATCACTCCTTGCTCAAAATGCCCTAAGGACTCTCAGTTTTCCTCCTACTAACAATTACTTCCAGCAGCCTACAAGACCTGCATGACCATCCCCCCTTGGCCACTTCACTGACCGCATCTCTTACTATTGTACCCCAGTTGAACTTGCCTTCTCACTATCCTTTAACATGATATCATACAGGTTCCTCAGGCCTTAGCGCTGCCTGTTGCTTTTCTCTGGAATACTCTTCCCCCAAATATCTGCATGACTCATTCCTTCATCTCCTCCAAGTCTTTGCTCAAACGTCACCTTCTCCATGCCACCTACCGTCACCATCCTGTTTGGAACAGTAAACCTCCCCACCCCCAGCATACTTTTCATGTTCCACCTTTTTCTGTAGCATTTATCACATTCTAACAAACCACATGATTTACTTTATTACATTTGATATTGTCAGACTTTTCTACAAAGGCTGACATTTTTGTCTCTTTTTTTCATTGACATATTCCTAATGCCTATAATTTGTACCCAATAAATATTTGTGGAATGAATGAATTGATCAAATGAACAACCATTCCTTCTACAATCACTACACTCCTCCTCCTCTTCCTCTTCCTCCTCCTCAACATTCCTCTTCCTTAGCCCTTCCTTTTGGCACCATGTAACATATGGTACCATATAAATATTTGGTATTGACATATGACATATGGTGCACAATAAATAATTGTGGAATAAATAAATTGAGTGATTGAATGAATAAATGAATGATGCTTCTACAGCTGCGTTATTACTACTGCCATTTAGAGCCACCCTGTTCCTTGGCCTTTCCAAGATCACTCTCTGCTTTCACCTTCCTGACCTTGCCTGGGCAGGAAGTAAGATTCAGAGCCAGAAGTTACTGAGCCAACAGTATAGTGTTTCCTCAGGCTCCTACAACTATCTCAATAAAAAGTTTTTAATTCTGAAATGCAATTTTGTTTTTGGTATGAGGAGGAAGGGAAGGTGTAAGAAAGATAGTGGGTTTTTTCGTTTGTTCGTCCCCAAATATGCCCTGATCAATGAAACCTAGAGTGATTCTTTCCAGATGTGAAATTCTAAAAGGATTCATAGGTAAAGTTAATGGATCCCCCTTTAATTTTGAGAAAGTCAGTGATGCACAGAGCTTGTGCCACAAAACAGGGCAATGCCCATAAATGGTAAGTTCAACCTCTTGTAGTGGATAGACAGGGGCTTTGGCTATATGAAATTTAGGAGACAACTGAGGAAATTTGAATGCTGACTGGACATTTGATATTAAGTAATGTTTTATTCCTCTAGGACTCATATGGGTATTGCGGTTGCTAAAAATGAGATCCTGTTTTAGAGCTACATACTGAAGTGTTTATAATAGAAATGATATAATATCTGAGATTTCCTTCAAAATAGTCAAGTCTGAGGTGGGGGGAATGGGAGTGTGCAGATGAAACCAGATTGGATATGTGCTCACAGCATTCAAGCTGGGTGATGAGTACATGGAAGTTCATGATATTATTCTCTCTACTTTGATGTTTGAAGATCTCTACACTAATGTGTTTAAACATCCCTTTGTGGAATTTTTCATTAACTCCTCATTTGATCTCCTACACCTGCTACCACACATCCTCGACTAGGAAAAACACAGTCCGTAGGTACACACACTGACAGCATGAGCAACCAGAGCGAGATCCTGACATTTACCCAACATTACGGCTGTTTGCAGACACCTGAGAGTCAACTTCCTTGGGAAAATCCACTGGAAGCAAAACAATGTAGAGCTTACCAGAGTTCTGCCTCCTTTTTTCTCCTCCCCGAAGCCTCTACTTCACCTACTCTTCTCCAGCCTCTGCCTATTTGGGGGAGCATTGCACTTACTGTACGGATAGTATCTTTTTAAGCACTGGAGGGTACCTGCCAAATATTTTTAGTTAAGTATAGTCAATGTAAGACTGTCCTTCTCAATACTAATTAAATTTACTCATTTCCTTCTGAAGACTCCTCCAGGTTTGTGGCATGAGGATGTTTACGTGACTATTTGCTGTGGCAGAGAGAGATGCAATTACTTCATGCGATCGCTCTGCAGCCTAAATCTGTGTTTAAACCAGTGTCATGGCTCGGACATTCTTTGTGTTCTCACTGTGCCAGGAGCTGTTCTAAGAGCTAGAAATATGACCGTGACCAAAGAGAATTCCTGTCCTTTGGAAGCTAACATACTAACACAGGAAGACACGTAATGTGTAAGCAAACAGATGAGGTTCCGATGAGATGCTGAAACAGGGAGATGCCACGGAGACACTGGCGTAAGGGTGCGGGCGTTTTAACAAGGGTGGTGAGGAGGGGTCTCTGAGGAGGCGACATTCGAGCTGAGATCCGAATGAGGAGAAGGAAGACCTGGTGAAGGAATATTCCTGGCGGAGTTAACAATGAGCGGAGGAGCCCTGAGGTAGGTTTAGTGCATTTAAGGGAAGGGTCAGTGTGGCTGGAGCATAGAGACTTAGAGAAAAGGAAGACGAGATCAAAGGAATTCTCGAGGGCAGCGTCTTGGTGGTGGTGAGGGGGCTGAGGTCTATTCTGGCAGCACGGGAAGCTCACTGGGGAATGCGAAGCAGCAAGGACATCTGATTCGATGCTCTCTCTGGGGTGAGCGCATCCTGGCCACCGTGGGGAGGACAGACTGCAGGAAGGCCCGCGGCCAGTCAGGCCTGCGAGAGACAGCAGAGCACGGGCAGAGCTGCAGCGGGGACTAGTGAGGAGCCAGGTTCGGGGTGTGTTCTGAAGCAGAACCAGTGGGCTTAGGGACGGAGCGAATGCAGAGTGGGAGAAAGGTTGTGAGTGGAGTAAGCCGGGCGTGGACGAGAGTCAGCTCTATTCCAGCACAAGCGTAAAATACTGGGTGGTTAGAGACAGAGGTCTGGGTGGGAGATGTACATTTAATAGCCATCGGCGTAAAGACTGTGTATTGTCTAGCAAAGGACATTGAATAGGAGAGGCTTGGGAGATAAAATAAAAGTTAGCAAAAATGTTTCAATGGGGGTATGCCCAACTATGCCGAATGCTGCTGAGAGACAGAGGGAGACATCAGACTGACTTTCAGCTTTGAAGAGGCTGCTGTCCTGTGGCCCTCATAAAAACTGTTTCCGAGAAGTGGTGGGGACAAGCCAGACTGGAGTCGGATGCTGAAAAGACAGTGTGTATTTAAAGCTTCCAGAAAAGTCTGCTGTGACAGGAAACAAATACATAGGACTGTCACTGGAAGAGAACGGACAGGCCAAGGAAAAGTTTTTTGTTCTACGTTAGTAATATTTGTAAGCCAGAAGAAAGGATCCAGGAGAAGAGAATTTGATGGTGCAGAAGGATGCAGGGAAAAAGGGATATTTGCAGCATCAAAGTCCTCAAGAAGATGGATTTCAGAGCACACATGGGAGAGCTGACCTTAAACATGAACAGGGACACTATTCATTGTAGCTCAGAGGAATATATAGAATCGTGTGGGCACATTTGGAGTTGCACTGGCAGATCAATGGTAGCTTTATACTTGCCTTATTGCCTGTTTTTCTCTATAAAGTCATCAGGGCAGAATTAGAGCAAGGAAAGGATTTTAATAATCTGACGTGCAAGAAAGTATCAAATGGCACCTTGATTTATCAAAGAAGGGTGGGAGGGTTGTTTGGCAGGGCTGAGTATCTATTTCAGATTTGTGGTAATGCAAAAGACACTCCAATCAGCAGAACTCGGTGGTTTTTCTCTAACAATATTCAGCTGCCAGGGTGTGGATACCAGTAATCAGAGAGTTGGGTTTATAAACAGAGTTGAAGTTTGCCAGGTGGGGACACAGTAGCTAAGGGATGGCTGCAGTGCTGGACCGCTGCATCTAAGCTGAGTAAGAAGACAAGTGAAATGAGGGTGATGCGTATGACAAAGCAGCAGGGTGAAAGGATGAGGCTTCAGTGGGATTAGAGAATTGCTTGGAAGGGACCACTGGAGCAAATGAACTGGAATGATGGAAGCCACAGCTACGAATCAAGGTTTGGGAAGCGGTACAGTCACATAGGAGAAGGGTATGGCTTATGAGTGGGTGCCAATGGAGGGGAAGAAGATATCCTTGGGGCTGAAGAAATCAAGGCACGGGATGAGTCGTTTATGTGGACTCACATTTTCAAGAATGAGCACAGAAGGAACAAGAAAAAGGTTGGGAGCCAGATGCTAGAATTATCCATGAAGGAGCAGGGCATGGTAGGGAGGTCAGGAGGTTGCTAATAGTAAGTTGGAAAAGTCTGAAGACTTCAAAGAATCTGTTTTGTTTGTTTAATAGAAGAAAGACAGGAAATGGAGCAAGGGGGCACGGGAACATCCACCCTCCTGAGGACCCGCAGGAGCGAGGCTGGGGAGAAAGCCGGCCACGAAAGGGCTGCAGGGCAGACATCCTCCTGGGGGAGTGGAAGCGGACACCAGGTTTCTGCTAAGGCAAGAAACACAGAGAAAGCAGTTAGGAAAATTGCTAAAAATAACAGACCGAGTGATAGAGAACACAGAGGAAGGGTGTGGGAGGGCAGGGAAGAGTTGAGCATGGGGTTAGATTAGGTAGCAGTTCTTAGTCCTGGCTGCACAACAGAAGCAGTTGGGGAACTTTTAAAAATACCGATGCCGGGGCCCAGATCAACTGAATCAGAATCTCTAGGGCTAGGGCCAGGGTATGGACAGCATAGTAACCAAACTTTCAAATAGAGTTGTCCCTCAGTGTCTGTGGGGCATTGGTTCCAGGAGCCCCACGGATACCAAAACCCATGATGCTCAAGTCCCTTATATAACATGCCATGGGGTTTGCATATAACCTATATACATCCTCCCGTATGCTTTAAATCGTCTCTAATTACTTATATCCTACTACAATGTAAATGTCATGTGAAGAGTTGTCATGCTATATTGTTTAGGCAGTAATGACAAAGGAAAAAAGTCTATTTGGTCAGTACAATGCAAACATCCATTCATTTCTTTGAATATTTTCAATCCGCGGTTGGTTTTCTCCATGGACGCGGAACCCACAGAGGGCCAATGCCTATTTACACACTGAGACAGGTAACAGACTAGAAGGGGGAAAAATACCATCAGTGTTTACCTCTGATGAGTTCAAAGTATTAAGGGTGAAATGTTTTTGTATTTTTGAAATTTCTTACATTCATTTTATGTTGAGAAAAAAAGTTTTGTTTCGGGGAATTGTTTATTTCAAAGAAAAGAGTTTATAGTACAGACCCAATTCCCACACTTTGCAAGTGAAGTTTGGTCTGTCTGACCCAATCTGTTTCTGGAGAAAGGAGCATAACATGGGCTTTGCAGTATCAAGAAAAATTATCCAAAACTTGGAAATACAGCAAAAGACAGCACAGCATGTCCTTTCAAAGTCACACTGCCACGGATATTTCTTAATCTAGGGCAGGCGTTCTCAAAGTGTAGTCCAAGGACCCCTGGGACTTCCCAAGATTCTTGGGAAAGGTTCTCCCTTTCCAACTACATATCTGTGTGAGGCCAGGTTTTCTTCATATACTTCAACCAAAACATATTACAACATATGAATGCAAAAACTGACATGAGAATCCAGCTATCTTCTGATAAGCCTATTACATGTTCTATTTGCAAAAGTGTAAAACAATTCCATTTTTTCTCAAAATATTTGAAATTTATCATAAAAAATGTTAACATGTAATGAAAAGGCAGCTTACAGATTGGGAGAAAATATTTGCAGTCCATATACCTGATAAGGGATCAATATCCAAAATATATAAGGAGCTCACACAACTGAATAACAACAAAAAAAACATAACAGTTAAAAAATGTGCAAAGGGCCTGCATAGACATACCTCCAAAGACGGCATAAAAGCAAACAATGGTTATGTGAAAAGCTGCTCGACGTCACTAATCATCAGGGAAATGCAAATCAAAACCACAATGAGATTATTACCTCGCACCTGTTAGGATGGCTTTTCATAAAAAAAGAGATAACAAGTGTTGGCAAGGGTGTGGAGGAAACTCTTGTACACTGTTGGTGGGAATGTAGATTGGTGCTGCCACTGTGGAAAACAGTATGGAGGTTCCTAAAGAAATTAAAAATAGAACTACCATGTGATCCAGAAATCCCTCTTCTGGGTATATACCCAGAGAAAAAGAAATCACTACCTCGTAAAGATGTATGCATGCCTGTATTCACTGCAGCACTATTCACGATAGCCAAGATACGGAAACAAGTGCCTATTGATGGATGGATAAAGAAATTGTACATACATACACATGCACACACTGAAATATTATTCAGCCTTTAAAAAGGAGATCCTGCCATTTGTGACAAGGATGAAGCTAGAGAGCATTATGCTAAGTGAAATAAGCCAGGCACAAAAAGAAAAAGGCTGCATGATTTCGCTGATATGTGGAATCTTTTTAAAAAAAGAAAGGAAAAGAAAAGGGACAAAAATCGAATACACAGAAACAGAGAGTAGAATGGTGGTTACTCGGGACGGGAGAAATGGGAAGGTGAGGGAGAGGGGTACAAAGTTGCAGTTACGTGGGATGAATAAGTCTAGAGACCTAATGTACAGCACGATGACTATAGTTAATGTGAGATTGTACACTGGAAATTTGCTAAAGCAGAGAGATTTTAGGTACTTTTCCCACACACATGAAAAAGAGGGGCTAACCATGTGAGATGAATAATTTGCTTGAGTGTAATAATCACTTCACTATGTATCATAACAGTATATGGTACACTGTAAATATATGTAATCTTTAAAAGTTAACAAACAATGGGCCTTTACTTTAAATATTTTAACATTTTTGTTTTAATTTCTAATATGATAAATATTGATAGACCATTTGGGGTCCTGAAGTTTAAAGAGTATAAAGGTGCTGAGGCCAGAAGTCTGAGACTCACTGATCCAGGTATGTTTGACTTTGTTATTTACTGCTAAGGGCTTAGAGTCCTCAGCGTACTGGCTCCAAAATGCCCCTCCTGGTGGACTACATAACTCCTGTTTCTCTAATTCTGCTCTGAACCAGCTTTTTGCCATCTCATTGGTTAGGTCATTAAGGGGTAGAATAAATTTTGATATGTGTTCATTGCATTAATTTATTTGTATGACAGCCATGTGTAATTTTGAAGATTATACCTTGATAAGAAGTATGATCTCTGCTGCTGATTTATAAAACTTAGCCCTGAGGTTCTTTTCTCTGTACTCAAAAGCTGATGAAAGAACAGGGAATATTTTGAGGTCTCATATCATTCTTAAATATTTCCCTAATGAAATGAAAGATTGCAATGATACAGCTGTACCTAGAACTAGTTTTTCTATTGCCCAGGGTAGAGTGCAGTGGCATCATCATAGCTCACTGCAACCTCAACTTAAGCAACCCCTCTCTCTCAGCCTCCAGAGTAGCTGGGACTACAGGCACATGTCACCACATCCAGCTAAGTTTCCTATTTTTTGTAGAGACGGGATCTTGCTATGATGCTCAGGCTGGTCTTGAACTCCTGCAAGCAATCCTGCCTCGGCCTCCCAAAGTGCTAGGGTTATAGGCATGGGCCACCATGCCTGGCCCTAGTTTGTTCTTTAATGAAAGGACCTTAAAGGAGAGAACCAGTCCAAAGCTTATGAAGCAATGCAGCACAGTTCTGAAAGAACATCTAAGCTTAAGAATGAGTCTAATTTGGGAGAGGCAATATTCACTTTAGTATGGAGGAAAAGCATACTTTCAATCTGTTGTCAACATCTGTCCTTCCCACCATAGGCTCCACTTCCGCCCCAGGGAAACAACAAAATACTGCATAACTTTAGCTCTAATCCAGCCCATGTTACAACATTCTGAGCATTTACTATGCACAAAATACTTGATAATGTAAAAACCTAAACAATGTATAAAGTATGGTTTCTTCTTTCCAAGGAGCTCAATGCAGTTGAGGAAAAGAACTTACCGATAAATGCTTTCTTCCACAGACAAAATAGCCATGACCACCATCCTCCAAAATCCATCTTGTTTGTTCTCTTCAGGAAGCAGAGGGAGTTAAAAATAGGTATAATTTGTGCCATCCCCATAAAAAAAAGTCTACCAGGATTTTAATATACATTCTTATCACATCCTCCTAACATCCCTAAGAGGTAGATATTATTCCCATTTTATAGATGGAGAAGCTGAAGGTAAACTGCTACATAGGCGTTTGTCCAAGTCCACAAAGTGTGGATGGTGGTGCTGGAGACAGAGCTCAGTTTTAACTCTAAAGTCCATCTCCTTTTCCTAGAATTGAAATTTAAGTTCTGCCAGTTCTAGGTTACACCAAATGTTTAGGTAGTCTTCATGCTTTGTAGCTGGGATGTCTGAACGACGCCATTTTAGATGACCTCTCTTTCTCGCTGTCAGTGGCTACAGACCCATTTAGCTCCAGAATAACTATGTTATTTCCTAATTACCATATAAACTTGTCAGAAACTTTTGTTAAAATTCTTAAATAGAGCCCAAATGACAGGGAGAAAAAAAAAAGTATGGACAAGCTTCAAGAAGTACAGGTGGCCGAACAGAGTCTACAGATGGAGCCTGAAAACAAGCAAACTTGAGAGCACAATTTTCTGTTCTTGCACCTGCCTCCCAAGCACACTCCATATTTTATTTGATTCTCTCAAGAATCCTGTGGCAGGAGGAAAACTGTCATAAAAAAAAGTGATAGGCCGGGCGCAGTGGCTCACGCCTGTAATCCTAGCACTCTGGAAGGCTAGGGCGGGAGGATCGCTCAAGGTTAGGAGTTCGAGACCAGCCTGAGCAAGAGCGAGACCCCGTCTCTACTAAAAATAGAAAGAAATTATCTAGACAACTAAAAATATATAGAGAGAAAAAATTAGCCAGGCATGGTGGCACGTGCCTGTAGTCCCAGCTACTCGGGAGGCTGAGGCAGGAGGATCGCTTGAGCCCAGGAGTTTGAGGTTGCTGTGAGCTAGGCTGACGCCATGGCACTCTAGCCAGGGCAAGAATGAGACTCTGTCTCAAAAAAAAAAAAAAAAAGTGATAAAAGGTCTAGTGTTCTCTCAAAACCCCATTTACCTTCAGAAGAATCAAAGCAACCATGTGAGCACCTAGGAAAATACCGTTATATGAAAAAAAATCACATGCAGGATAATTCTTTGTATTAAAAAAAACAAAAAAGTATATTTTATGCATATACAGTTGTGTCAATAAGCACAGGAAAGATTTCAATATTCATACCCAAGTAATGGTTACCTCTCAGGTGTACAATAAAACAGGGAAATTTTCCCTTCTTGCTTCGTATGATTCATCTTTTAAAGTGGTAATATTATGGTTTATTTCCACCTTAAGTATCAGGAAAATCTTGTTTTCTCCACTTTTTAGTGCTTTTCAGAATGCAGCCAAGATAGACCTGAGATCTTGAGTTAGCAACATTTGTCTGTGTCTCAAGCTTCAAAACTGATTCAAACCTCTGGAGGTGTGTAGTAGAGTCCTAGGTTTGCAAGCCTGGGATGCCAGATTGTCTCAGAGGACCGTCATGAGCACGACAAAGCACTAACATATATATGGAAGTGTTTCACTGAGCTATGCAAAGGCTATGATCCTCTCCCCACAACCCTTGTATACCTATCTTTAGGCACTTTTGACCTGACCAGCTAGTATCTTCAGCTGTGAAGAGCCCAAAATGTCACAAACCTAAAAGGATTTAAAAGTTGTTTTTCACTGAAGTATGTTAAGGGCAGCTTAATTCCTCAGTTTAAATTCCAGCAAAATGCAAATCTGAAGGGGAGAAGTTCCTAGGACCTAATATAAGATTTAAGTAGAGAAGGTAGCAATTCTCTGAGACGCTTAGGAATGCTCCACTTGAGCTTTGTTTGACCAGGAGCCAACAACTTGAGGAGTCCCCAAAGTCAAGTTCTCTATATGGAAGAGGCTCCAGACACAATCCAAGTAAGATAGTCATTTGATGAGTAAACTCTAGCCAAGTGAGAGGACAGCTGCCAGAAGCACAGCTATCAGCAATTCAAGCGATTTTCACCCTCACCCTACAACTATGACATGAATGGACAAACGCTAAGATATGCAGATCAATTCTGGTCAAGTTAGACGGTGAAAATTCAGGCTATGAATTTGTAAGCTGAACCCAAAAAATGTGTGCAACAACCCACACTAACCGATAAAGCAGCTAATCAAAAAGCCTACTTATTACCTGGCTAAAAGGCTAAACAACTGATTTCAGAAAAGCCATTTTGGATGTACACATAGTAGAGCACTAACAGCCACCGTCACAGTGTGTTCTGAAAATTTATGGTATATTTTAATAGGTTCTTCACCAAAACCAAAACCTTTTTTCAATCCCATAATAAAACAAGTAATTAAAACTAGAAACACTCATGCCTATATATATAGCAAGGATAAAGTCCCTAGCCTGCCCAGCTCAACTCTGAAAGTAAAATAAGGCAAGCCAGCCCAGCTCAGAGTTCTCTGAAAATACAACCTTCAAAGTGAAATGATGCTATTCAATTCTTACAAATAGACTATTTTCACTGAAGCAAGGATGACCAGCTATCTTCGTGAGAAATATATAAGGCATACTCAAAGCTGGGTCACAAATGATTGCCCCTTTCACAAAAGTAAATTATGTGTGTCTTAATTAGAAGATGAAGCATTTGTCACTGAGAAAATCATCTCTTTTAAAAAACCTAACTTGCCATATAGATTAGTTACTAAAAATTGTACCACCAGAAAATATACCAACACCAAAGTTATTTCAGTCAATAGTTTTCAGTGTGTCTTTAATATCTTTTATTACTTCTTGCTAATAATATTCAGAGTCTTCTAATTGAAACATCAAAGCGCTTTCTTGGAATCCTGTGGAGAATTATGTCTTCTTTGGGGAAAACACTCTTTCCAACAAGAAATACTAAGAAATTCAATGGTCTAGATTTAACACCTTTTTTTTAAGGTAAGCTATGTAAGTCTTTAATTTCAGAAAAACTGCTATTATAGAACAAACTTTTTATTTTTTAATTCATAAAAACAGTCCGCAGCATTCATAAAACAGGGTGGTAGAAGAAATAAAAAGAGACACTTTTCAGGTGGATTCTTTATGTTTCAGAACAGATGAGTGGGTAGCAATTTAATACAGAAGGAAACAAATACAATCCAGATAAAAACAGGATCTGAATGGGGTGGGAGGGAAGATATACCAACCAAAGTAAATTTAGAGCTTTCATGCAAACAACTCAACATCTGAATTTTCTTCGCTTAGAAACCAAACTAGGTGCTTTAATAGGTGTTCATAAAGAAAACTACAAAAGTACTGAAAAAATGTTAGCCATACATACACCACAAAAAAAAAAAAAAGAGAGAGAGAAAAAGAAAGAAATTAACAAATCCCCAGCTACACCTAGGCTAATCACAAGTTTGCCCTTACAGAGAAAGACGCAGAAAAATAACTTTTTACAAGCTTAGCTTTGAGGTACAATACCTTAGAGCTCTCAAGTTGGGTGTTTCCTGCTCATGCTCTTTTCAGTATAAACAGACATGGTTTATATAGTGGAATACATACTTACAGAATTCCTTAAAAAAGAATCACAAGTTTTATTTTATATATACAACAAATTTTTAATTATGTACTGAAAATAAATTACAGGAAATAACTTTAAAATGCAACAGAGGACAAAGTCACAATAAACATTCCCATTGAATTCCCTTGGGGTGGGGGGGGAGATTGCAGTGCTCAAGGAAGATTAAATATCACAAATATATCAAAAACTTCAAATTGTCTATGCATTCACACACTGACATGAGCCACAAACATTCCTTTCACAGGGACTGTACTTATTAGCCTACCACGGAACCAGATTTTGCCATAAACTACAAAACTTTTAATACAAAATTGTATTTATATATTTATAATTCATATACATGCCCTATCTGTGATTTTAGAAAATAAAAGCTGCACACTGTACAGACACTCTTAACTCATAGCTGTAGGCAACATTTTTGGATGGAATTTCTCCCCCAATAAAATTAATGGCATATTTTATTTACATGAAGGCTAAACTGCAAAAAGACAGTTCAGTTTCCCAGATATGCATCTCCTTTTTAGGGCAGGTTTATAAATTTAAAAAGGCAAGACAAATGTACACCTCAGAATTACTTTCTTAGCTACAAGAGTTGTCGTGTAATTTCTGTGAAGTTTCTGATACATGCATTTACGTAATACTGGCATTGAAGGCAGTAAAGCAATATATACTTTTAATGTAGTGGCTCAATAAAGGCTTCATTGTCATTCCAATCTGATTCTTGATACAGTGATTCATAACTTCTCTAAAAATTAAAATCTCAATGGGACACTGTGTTAAAGAGATTCTAAATAGATTTATTAAAATATTTCCCTGAAATATCCTTTTACATAAGACAAATTTCACTAACATTAGATTAAGTAAAACGAAATAAAAGAATTAAACATGGCACAAATGTGCATGATAAACTAATGCTCCTCAGCCAATCTGCATGTCTTAAGGAGTCATTAAAAGAATGCTTAAAACCAACAAACAATTTTCACACTCTGTGGCAGCCATCTGTGAAGCCAGTCATACTAAACTACTTCTACAGTTGATTGTAAACTTTGGTTTATTCTGAGTTCTCATTGTACAGCAAGCATGAAAAAGAAAAGAGAGTGGAGTCCATGAGGAGATGAACTGTCAGTCTGTCTTTAATCTGGCATGATGAGACACCTGGTCAGTCAGGCCTGCTTTGATAGAGTTTGTTACAGACTGCCTTATGTTTTCCTCCATCAAATTATCACCCAGGGGCTTCAATACCTGTGGTATGAGAAATGTGCAAAACAAACAAAAATGTGAGGTAAAAAAAGTTACATATAAAAATAGATATAAAAATTCAATTCAAAGCAATGATGAAAATAACCAGGAATGTGGGAAATAAAAAGATGCTTCTCCCAAAAGTTATGATGCTACAAATAATGCAGTTAGACATTTTATAATGCAACAAAAATTACTTTCCTCTTATTCAAACCATTTACAATTCCTATGAGATGGATGTGCAATTCCATACCCTATATGCAGCATCAAATCTGGTATGTATACAGCATTTATGCAGACCGGCCCAGACGGTCCTGCTTACTGTCCTACATGTGTAAGTGTGAACACTTCAGATAGAGAAAAAAGTTAAAAATACTGTCTAATTTTTCTTCTTGTTATTGTTGGATGACAGTCTCTGTCGCTGTGCTGATGAAAGAGCACGATGAACCATTCGACGTCTAGTAACTTCAAACAGTTTGGAAAACACCTAAAACACGGAGTGATTCGTTAGGAGAATGACTCAAAGTGCCTTGAAGCTAAAGAGTTTAAGACTACAAGAATTTGAGACTTTGTAGGTTTCTCACCTTCCTGGGACTCCTCTGAAGCAAAAGAAAAGAGAAATGCAAAGAAATTAAGACAAGGTTTGTTGACACAGTACAGATCTTCTCTGACTAGTGATCACCTTACCTCGACTATTCTGAAAATAATTTTACACACTTTAGATTCTTCCATTTAATTGTTTTGTATTAACGGTACCTCTAAAATCCTAGAATCGATTCTGTACAGGAGATGAATATTTTCCAAAAGAAAACATTATACAATTATTGAAAATTATGTTGCAGAAAATAATGGTCCAAAATTTTAGTCATTTTTTTAAAAAAGTGAGGTTAATCCATCTTCTATTAGATGATATCAAAGAAACATGAAGGAGGCTTTTTTAAGAGATAAAAATTTAGCAAATATTCAAACACAAACTTTCAACTCAGATCTGAATAGAGCATTTCTCAAATAAATACAAAATCCAAATTAATATACTGGGTCACTCTATAAAATAATGATGACATTATTACAAGAGAAGTCAAAATCCAATCAACTTTCTTCAAAAAATGTCTACTTCTTCAGTCTTTAAAGACAAAATAAACATGGACCTGCCTATCCTGAATCTTCAAATAAGCTCAATACTTCATCAGCCCAGAAATGACATCTGAAAATGCCTATTACATCATTCATCAGTAATCACTGCAGCTTCCATTCTGGTCCTTGACATGATACTCAAGTATTTCACGATGATCATTTTAATGACATCCTTAAGTGGACATGCAGGAAATTCTATTACACAGGTGGCAGATACACAAAATGTCTTTCCTTAGTAGATACTTGCTGGACAAGAGTTCACAGCTTGACTTTCAATTCTCGTTTGAGGTAAAATATCATGATGGAAGTTGGTTCTCTGCTCAGGATGCTTTGCTTTGTTCATTAGTATTTCCACGATACAGAGGTCAAAGTTTCTTTGGTAAGAAATTTCTGTACAATTGTTCTTGGCAGTACATCAGGAAATCACCACTATCTTCATGGAAGGCAATGAATATCTGTCTACCGTCCAATGTTTCTCCAATTTTACTTCTAGCCAATATTAATAAGAAACTTCTTTTGCTTTTCAAAAGCACTGCACTTCCAAACTTCTTTTCCTTACCTTTAAAATTATTCACTGATTATATTTTCTTTTCTAAAAGAAAAAAAATTGTTGGAGACACTGGCCCTGCCCTTTGTCTGGTATAGTCGTGGGCCTACAACTAAGAATCTATCCAGAGGATATTACAGATTTAAGCTAACCAAAGCACATTATAATTATGACTTTTTAAAAAAAAAAACTCTTCAATTATACAGATTCTACATCCAAACAAAACAGAAAACATCCTTTTGACAGTCCTTACATAAAGGAAAAGTCGGTGTGAAAATACTATGAGGGGATGGGAGGGGATCACAAGGAAAATGAGATTAGTCACCAAGAAACCAAAAGATAGATACCAACCTGTTCCCATAGTGTTTCAGCAATCTGATCAATCATTGTTCCAATTTCTCTGAACTCCCCAGAGTATTTAACATATGCCCAAGTACAAAGAGATGTCAGTGCTAACCCCATGACAAGGTTACACAAGACGGCTATAGAGTTCAGGCCAATGAAGCCAGTCAGTCCTGAGATTATATACATAGCAAACATGACCGCAAACAGTGTGGCAGGGGTACGAGCAGCATAGAAGATATTTTTGCCATCATTGTGCTTTATAAAATTTGCATAGGTTTCTTCAATTTCAGCTTCAAGCTGGTCCTGATAACGACGGCAGAATTCATCTCCGCCCATTTTTTTCACAGAACGAAACTGTTTAATCGCCACTTCCTTGAGATCCAGGTGTTTTCGCTCCAGATCTGAAGGTGCAATGTAAGGCTTGTCCCCACCACATACCTGGACAGACAGAATTACACAGGGCAGATTACAGGTTAGAAATAATTAACACCTGAAATAAGTTCCCTGTTCACAGTTTTTAGTCTCAGAAAGTCAAACCACTTACAACGGTTCAGTTTTAAACTTATTTGTAATATCTCACAAATAATCATAACCTATTTATTTTTTATACGTTAAGCTGACTCAAGCAAAATAATTTTCCAAATATGACTAATCTCGATAAAAACTAAAGATAAAAAAAGTTATGCTGCACTCTGTACTTGCCTTCACTTGACCCACCAATACACCATAATAGCACAAAAGACAGCTGGCAAGAGGGTGGGTAAACGATAACACACTAAAAAGGTATTCTAATGTTTGAGCGAGCTTAGCAGAAACTGCTGTTGGCCTTAAGCTAATGTTACTACCAAAGGCTACTAATAACAGCACTCTGAATCATGTGTCAGAAAATTTCAGTAGAATGTGTATAATAACTTACCACCCAAATGCTAAACTCTAATGATGTATTTTCTTACAGTTTATTTCCAGCAGAGATCATAATGGAGAATTAGGAAATGACATAACATGTCAATATACAAGTGGCACAAATTAGCTCAATTATTTTAAATATAAAAATCTTCTATCCCACTCTGGCATCAAAGTTAAATTTTAGTTACAAACCTGTTCCATACTTTTGCAATAGGTATCTCTTGCTCCTGCTACTGCAGCAAGATTATTAGCTTCAGCTGTTGCCTAAAAAATAAAATTAAATGTACCATTATTATGTAAAAAATACCCTATGACTCTATAAATTCTGATTAACACAATAAATTATGTATAATGAACAAGTCTGAAAATGAACCAGAGAAAATACCGACTTCCAATTTTCCTTTCCAATGGAAGAAAATATTGGTATAAAAAGGATACAGTAAATGCTTCTAAGAGGACTGCCTACCTAATTTTGTTTTGCTTAGGTTGATGTTAAAAAATGTGTTTGTAGAAAATACCACATATTCTCAAGAAATGGACAGAGTTAAATAGATACAACCCTAAAATGTGCTGAGTCTCCAGATGTCACGAATCAAGAATGACCTACATGGTTCTCTCTCTTTCATAATCAGTATTACAAAAAAGACATTTCCAAACCCACAAAACTGCTTATTATATGAGTTTTATTAGAAAATACCATTTAATCTACTATAAAACTGAGAAATTGCCCAAAGTAGTTAATTTTTAAAAATATGAATGGATTAAAATAACATGTTCCAAAAGAACACCATTTAAAAAAGGAAAAAAAAACAAAAGACAAGAAAAAAGTCTATATTCACTAGAGGCAGCTCTAAATCATCAATACAAAATAAAAATAAGCCTATTTCAAACAACGTTCAGTGTCAACAACACAGTGAACAGAAGCAGCTTAGTTCAGAGAGACCCACATTAAGCCATCTTCTGCAATAGAAATTTTCCTACACATAAAGCATCCGAAGAAACGGTACCAAGGACTCTTATTTCTGGTGGCCTATATATTTGCAAAGCCTACAATCTGCAGTTACAAAAAAAAAAAAAAAAAAGAAAGAAAACTTTAGGACACATGACATGTATAGTCTTAAATATGTAAAATTTATTTGCATGCAAAAAAGCATCCCCCTCCCCTTTTCCAGCATTTCTCTCTAAAGCAAAGATTTTTATTCTCCCTCATAACAAGTATATGTACAATGCATATCATACACTCTCTGTTTCTCTACCTGAAGCATGGACTTTGGATGTGGAAGTTCCTCTCCTTGATAAATTTTAATGTAAGCCTAAAAAGAGAGATTATATTGGTAAGTTATGTAATTTGGCTCTGTATTCCCAAAGGAAAAAAAAAATCATTAAATATAAAAATAATTCATACCATTAAAAGGGAATTCTAGGCTTTAAAAATCATATACTCTCATTCCAACAAAATTAACCTTATTCTCAATATTATTAAGTACATGTTCCTAAATAATATCCTAGAGAAATGTTTCTAAATTCCAACTTGCATAAAAGTTATATCTCATATTTAAAGTTATAAAATATATAAAATACCATCTACTTTATGCAAAGAAATCCATAATTCTCCCATAGTGTTTCAAATATACATATGTTAAAAAACATTTGAACCCATTATTTTACTTTGACCAGCTTAAATTATATTTCAGCTCAAGAAAAAAAAAATGACTAATTTTTGGCTTAATAGTTAGAAGGATGGGAGTTTTTCGAAGTCCATACAGGAGTCTTTCAACTTTCTACTGACTAAAAATTAATTCATAACAAAGATGAGAGCGACCTTGAAGTGCCCAATAAGTAAACAAAAATACACTCTTAATTAACTGTATCTTCACTTCCACCTATCTATAACTACCTACTATGAATAATACAACCTTCTCCAATGGTCTTGTTCTGGCAGACAAGCTGTAAAGACTACAGAAGAGTAGAGAAAATAACCATGAATAATTTACTTGTTCTCAGAAACCAGTATAGAGACTTTCAGCTGCTTTTAACTCTGGGAGAATGCTTCTATGAGAACTCGGGATGCTCCCAATTTCTATTACCATTCACAAATGACAGAGTGGTATAACAGTATAATGAATGGCTCTTCTCTCCATATCAGAGATGGAGAAAAAGTAGGATAATTCTGTAAACAAACAAAATCACTGTCTAGAAGATAAAAGTAGTCTGCTATAATCTTTTAAAGATGCTTAAATACTGACACATCCAATTCAAAAAATAAATTATGTATTTTTTTGCTTTAAAACACAGACATACAGATGAGTTTTAAGTCAACTCTGTTTCTACCTTAGACAAAGCTGCTTAATTTTAAAGCATTCACCTACCTTAAAATATTCTACAAGATCTCTACAAGTGACTTTAGATCCACTTATTTCTTTTTCTACCAAATTTTCAGGGGCAAGCAGCAATGGAACCAGATTTCGAAGCTCTCGTTTAAAGTCTTCATCAATATCTAGTGGACACAAAATTGACCAAAATATTAGTCAAAAAGAAAAAATTTTAGAAGTCCCCACTGGTAAGAGTTCATAAAATTCTGTTCTATGAAATAAGAGTACATATATCGATTACTTAAGTAGATTCATTTAAAAAAAAATCATCCAAACATGCCATATCTCATAAGAAAAAATATAATCCCTCCTACTCTACTATCCCCTTTCTCCCATCCCCCAATCATTCTTTTAGCTCAAATAATAAATAAAACAATTTGTGGAATACCAAAACAAATTCCACATTAAGTATTAACTAAAATATCCTTTTCAAAAGAGGCAAACAATTCATGAAATTGTATTAAATTTTACTACTAAATTTTGTTTTTCCAGCCATACTATGAAAGTTTTGTCAATTCTCAAGCCGTCTGCTATCACACTCAAAATAACCCTAAAACATACACAAAAAAATTCACCACCCCTGAAACAGAGACCAAAATCTGATTTTATCAACACAACAAAATGGTAAGGCCTTTTAGCAAACTGCAATCGGTTTAAATATTGTAAAGAAATGTTCTTAGCCTTCAGAATTTTCAAGACATGAGTGCTGAACAACAAAACACATCATCAAATAGGTTAATCAATATGCTTAGATGCTGCAAACAAACCAATGGAAAGCCAGAGAGACAACACGGAGCATTACAATCACAACATTAACAATGCAAATGTACTCCAGTGTAAGACAGGAAATTTAAGGTGTCATGTATTTAAAAAAAAAAACTTTCAGCCTCTAAAAAGTAAGTTCTGATTTTAGCAAGAATGGGAATTCCCACCTTTCAATCTCCCATCAAAACTAGGATTAGTTGCAACTTTAAGACCCGGATGTGGCAAAAGGAAGCAACCAAGGTTTGAGAAACAATTGTGAATGTGCTTCCTTACATTCTGTAGCTCTTCATGTTGATTTTGTTTTACCTGAGGGCAGAAAGAGACAGGGTGACATTGTACACAGGAGAAAAGAAAAATTTTAAAAAAGAAAACACATACACATACTCACATTCATGCAACACTTAACCAGATGCTACTCTAGAAGGGTGCTTATGATACAAAAAATTACTAACGGCCCATTTCTAACGACTTTGTAGGACCTCACATTTTCTTAAACTTTCTTAAATTTAGGAGAAGATGATTTTTTTCCTAAGTTGTCTAGAATAGCAAAAAATATATAATAATTCGTTATTATATCTAACATCTGAATAACAAATTGTGGTTTTGACTTGCACATCAGTAAATAAATTAAGTATTTACCGTTAAAGTATTTAACAATGGCAACAAAACAGCAATGTACTAATTTGCCTATAAATAAAAAGATTAGCCCCCAAGCAACATAAGGCTAAGGCAGAAAGTTCCAGTGCAATCCAAAGAACCTTAGAAAATTTGTTAGAATTTCAGGGCTCTATTTATAATTTGTGCTACTTATCAGAATTTGAGAAGAGAGATTGCTGTGTATTTTCAGGAAGAAAATCTTAAACTTAGAAACATTCTGAATAATTACTCACTTATCCCAACATACTCACATAGCCTCCTAAAGACTCTTCTCAAAAACCATTCTAACAAAACATGCACTATTCATAATTAAATCTGGAAACTATCTAAATCTCCACCAACAGTCAAATGAAAAAACTGCTGTCCATTCATTCAATGGAATGCTGTATAGCAATGAGAATAAATGAACTAAACTATATGCAACAATATGGACTAACCTCAGAAACATAGTATTAGGCAAAAAAAAGCTAGACACAAAAGAATACATTCTGTATGTGATTCCATTCACATAAAGTACAAAAGCAAAGCCTGTTGAAGTCAGGATAGTGGTATAGAGCTTTTGGGGTTAGTGTCTGACAGCGGGTGCTTGCAGGTGCTGGCTACATGTCTATGGTCATTTTGTACAAATTCATCAAGCTACACACGATTTCAGCAATTTTCTAAATCATGTATCACATATCAATAAGAAGTTAGTTAACCTTCTTGTCTTTGAGGTTCATAAATCTGATTTTAAATTGTATGCCTCATGTGCTTTGTGTTAATTTCTTCTGAAGGAACCAGAGAAAACTCTGATGACTGAAATTATTTCTGACAGGAGGGTCTGGAAATGCTTTGCAAATAATCCGAGGAGGAGGAATTGGTTTAAATCTCACTTTAGGAATAAAAAAATTACACTGTATCCCAAATCTATGAATGTGGTTGAGAAACCAAATGCATCATCCCATAGACAGACAAAAGCTTATTAACCAAAAGAGAGCACCCTCCGACTTACGAATAAAGGGATCTTTATGTATCTTTTGTGTATGTGAGTAGATCGGTAATCCGTAAGTATCTGACCTGCAGGTTTCCTGAGTATTTCCATGGGAGGGTACAAAGGATCATGCTGGTGAAGTTATTTTCCAGAAATGCCTTGATGTGGCATGCTGCAAAGGAGTCAGGATATTTGGGTCCTAGTCCCAGTTATCAAGGATTAGTTAAACCATAGGCAAGTCACTTTTCTGTGTCCCAGTTTCATTGTGTATTAAAAAAAAAAAAAAAGGCTGAACTAGATGATGTTTAAGATCCCTTTTCTAGCTCTACATGCTGTCACTCTGAGAGATAGCATTCCTCTGAGGGGGTCTCACATCACCTGTGTTCAATGCATGCACAGACCTGTCCCAAATGTTCAGAACCTCAGTTGGCCCAGAGATACATAAGCAATCTAAGTAAGTCAAAAAGTTAGTCTCCTTCAAACTTTTATCCTTTGAGTATTTATTTACAGAGGGGGCAATTGGCTCTGGAGAGAAATACTTGTTCCTTAATTTTGATCAATGCCATTGTCTTCTCAGGCAGGAGTACAACCAATTTACTTTTCACCACTTATGTACAGAGTCACCTGGGCTACCGTGGGATGCCTTATTCCAATGACACAGAGAGAGTGGTAGTATAAGCAAGAGTCTAGACAGACCATCCCTTCTCCTGGCTTGGTGCTTATGCTCTCCTCTGTAGGAGCTTACCTGCAATCTCTTTTCGAGAAATTGTTTTCCACCTTCCAAACCATATGAATGTTCATAAGGATAACTCCAATCTCGAATCAAAAACATTAATGTCTATACACAGAAAAAATATGAATCATTTCTTTTAAAAATCTTATGAAAAATCACAACTTTAACAATTGAAGCCTTCCTTACTTTCCTAAACAATCCTTATCAAAAGTTATAGTAACCAAATGGTCAGTACTGCTCATGGTTATATCAAAGAGTCCACTTAAAAAACCAACATTCCCAGCCCCTACGACAAGCAATCGCCACCATTTGAGAACTTCACTGTATGTAAGAACAGAGACACCACAAGCAATAATACAGGATTTAAATGAAAAAAAAAAAAAAAGGCATATCAGGGCATACCAATCATAATTTACAGGATTTAAAAATGAATAAAAAAGGCCTATCAGGGCACATAGCTCATAATTTTAAATGAAGGCTGTATAACTAGAAGACCAGCTAATTCTAGATGGCTAATTCTAAACTGATTATAGATTTAGTAGTGTCAATAAAGCCATTTCACAGAATCTTTTACTCATAGAGGATCAGGTTTCTCAACTCCAGCACTACTGACATTTGGGGTCAGATAATTCTTACTCATGTGTGGCTGTCCTGGGCACTGTAGGATGCTGAAGGCATTTCTGGCCTTTAGGCACTTGATGCCAGTAGCACTAACCTCCCCCACAAAACTGGGACAATCAAAAATGTCTCCAGGCATTGGCAAATGTCCCCTGGGGGGCAAAATTTCCCCCGATCGGAAAAACTGATATAGGCCAAATAGAGTGTATTTTAGCCATATACAAAAAATGAACCCATAACATGTCCAACTCTTTCATAAAAGTGATCACTTCGGCCAGACCAGCCAGACAAGAGTGAGGCAGAATCAATGTAAACCCATTAGCAGTAACAACCAGTGGCAATGCCATCATAGAGGAAGGATCTCACACACTGATGAGCAAACATGGTGGAGTCATTCCTCCCTACTGTAACTGCAGCTAACCAAACAGTAGTAATGACAACTTATAAATTACACTTGCTTTGAAAAATAAACTATCTGAAACTTTTTTATATGAAACCAATATAAAGAATAACAAGACTAACTAACTTCAAAGTGCAACATACCACAAAAAAGAAACCTGGAACATTTTTGTAATTATTTATCGTGCATTAAAAAAATTCAACATGACTATCTTACATTCCCTACTGTCTTTAAGTTTTGAAATTAAATAACACCTAAGAGAAACATTACTCCCTTAATCTAAGTATTAAGAATCAATCTAGATTACTTTGTTCTATTTCCTATTCTGTTTAAGCCTATATTGGTGAGTAAGTTGGTGATGACATTACTATAGGTTAGTTTCAACTCCACTGAATCTATTGCTAGAAATGAGTTTGTTGTAATATTCTGCTGTCTCCAAAGTTACAAGCTGAGGTGGCTTGACAGCTTCTCATAGGCAAATTTTTATAAATGTTAAAATACTTATTTACCTGAAATGGTTTCTGATAGATTTCTTCCATTGCAAGTCTTCCATATTCTGTAAATAACTGTTAAATCGAGTTATTTAAAATAATGCCCCCAAAGAGACTGGAAGAAGACATTTGTAAAACTGTTCTATATCAAAGCACCATATGTCAGAGCCTTTAAAATCATTTAAAAGTATTCAATTTCCTAATGCACTGGGCATATACTGAAATTTCTTCCAATTAAAAAGTCACACATCAGTTTAAACTCATATAATATTCAATCTTTTTAATGATATTATAGGCTTCTAAGTGTGAATTCACAAGAAAGTGAGAATTAAATATTCAATACTTTGGTATATCTTCCTTGAAACATACATACTTGCAAGTGTTGAAGATCATCTTCTTGAATATTCTGAGATAGATTATATACCTGTTAAAACAAAATTTGTTTTTTATTAGTGTTTTATTTTGAGTACCCAGCTTATATATAACTTTACTTGTAGAAATTAAGGTTACTTTGTACCTCAGCACAAATGAATCACTTAGTCACTATCTCAACCAGTGGCACATGAAAAGGATTTTCTCTTTTTTCCTAACGGTCAAAATAAAACAGTAAGGAGGAAGCAGTGGTGGTAAAATACATAAAGATCATGAACACATGCATATTCACGGTCTAAAGTGGTAGACATAAAAGAACAAGTGTAACGTGTAGTAAGTTTCATTTTCTCCTTCTCAAAGTTCTTTAACTTTATGATCGTTAAAAAAAAAAAAAAGTGAAGATTGTTTCCACATCATTTTTCTAAGTCAGTGAATGTGAGGGGCAATAGTCCTACAAAGATAAATTCCTCCCTGGTACAGTCAGAGTATACAGTTATTCAGTGAGTGCCTCATCCACCATGGACTCTAACGTGGTTCTCTTTTTTACCAGTCTTAATAATTTACCGGCCTGTGGAAGCTAATAAAAATAACAGTAGGTGGCACTCTTGCCCTTTCCATAATTTTTAGGAGCCTTTCCAAGTTACACAGACCAGAGCTGATAGAGAAGGGTCTAATTATCTTCAGAAGAGAGAGATCTTCTTCCAGTAATTACAAGACAAGTCCTCAGAAGGTAATCTAGGCTGCCACAGGAGAAAACTGGCCATCCACAGACATCACCTCTTCTGAGAAATAACTTATATCTGAGTAAATAGGGTTACTCAAAGACAGAACAATTTGTTCTAACAGCAAATAAGTGATAATCTAGCTGAATCACTTGGAGGTCAAGAATATAAACAGTCAATAAAGGCTGGCAAACCTAAAATGATATTCTAAGCTACTAATTCCAAAAGGGATATGTAAAAAAGTAATTAATGACTGAAGTGATTAAACTTTAGATTTAAACTTAAGATCTGACAGCATGACCAACCTATTCTTATCCATGCAGGCATTAGCTTTTTGATAATAGCTCCAGATCTTTTCATTGTCAGGGCCAGGTTACAAGTAGCAAAGAGAGAAGGAGACTTGTTTAACTTAGATCATTAGTACTTGGCTTACTGCTTTGCTCTTCACAGGTGCTCAATATACTTTTGTTGAAAGAATAAATAACAAGAGGATCAATTTGTCACTGCTCTGTCAGCCAGATATCTTATGTAAGGAAAGCACACCACCCTCAAAGGTCAGGAAGAATAATAAATATCTTAATCTTTTTGGTTTTTTATAGTTTACAAAGCACTTTCATGTATGCATTGTATCTCATTTAGATCTCATTTTTGACTGCACATAACCACATGTGAGATAGGCAAGATGAGTAAAGCTCTCATTTTACAAATGAGAAAAGTGGCTGAGTGGCTTTAAGTGGCTGTCCAAAACGAGGTCTCCTACTATCAAAAAGCTGAATAAATAAGAGAAGATCAAGAAACAAGTTTTAAAACACAGAATTCCCTCATGATAATTTAAAGTAAATCCTAGAGCCAGCTAACCTGAGGGACTATAATGTGATAATATAAACACAAAGTTATGGCTTCTGCTTGCCTCTAGGGAATCACAATTGTTCCATCTTCTAAGATTAGAGACAAAAAAGTAGAACAAAATTTTTAAAAAGGTGACTTTAAGGGTTCCTGAGAGCATCACTTAGTGGATAGTGACAAATATCCCCAGTCCTGGCCCCAAATAAAGAGAAGCCAGCCTGAAAAGTGCTCTTCTTTTAGCTCCTGTTAATATCCAACCTTCTTTCCACTCTCACGGCTGGGTACTTCGAATTGAGAAAGGGGAGAAATGGGAGCTAAGAGAAACTGCTCATATGTTCCAGACATTACTGGAAAGCATAATAAAAATTACAACACACTGTGACAGTATCACTTACAATCTGCCATTGGTAAGAAAAATTTCTTGGGAGGAATGCATACCCCATTTTTTAAAAATACTTGCAAATACACTGCTTGATACACCATCGACCAGCAGGACCTAAACACATTATTAATTCATTTTTCAGCCAGAGATGTAACAACCACAGATGATCTCCAAAAAAAGAAAAAAAGAAAAGAAATACAAAATGACATGTGGTAGTTTAATTCAGTCCAGTCAACCTAAATTATACAGAAAAAAGATGGTCTTGCTTGAAGAAACTAGGACTTGATAGAACACCAAACACAGAGTTTAAGTGAAACACAGAAGGGATTTTACTCCTTTCTAAATGAAGCAAGTGCTAAAAATCCTTAATTTATTTATATAAGCATCACTTAGGTTTCCTAAATAAGTATTAATTAATTCTTATGCTTCTATCTCCTTTAGTGCAAATAATTAAATACCAGTTGTCAAAGATATCGAATAGAAAACTAGACTTCTAAGTTTAATTACTTCAGTTTTTTTGTTTGGTTTAGCCAAAAAACAAAAAAATACTGTACCCCTTACTGTATCTGGCAGAGATCAGACTGATTTCAATTACAGATAACATGCAATATCTTTTCCTTTAAAAAAAAAAAAAAAAAAGCATAGGCTGGGCATGGTGGCTCAAGCCTATATTCCAGCACTTTGGAAGGCCAAGGTAGGAGGCTGAGGCAGGAGGATTGTTTGAGCCCAGGAATTTGAGGCTGCAGTGAACTATGATGACACCACTCACTGCATGGTAGCCCAGGTAACAAGGCAAGGCCCTGTCCCAAAATTAAAATTAAAATTAAAAATAAAGCATAGACCCCCATAATGAAAAACAAAAGGGATTGGCTATTGGTTTATTGCTCCCTTTGTAACTATCCAAAGTATGAAATTTAACATTGTAAGCCACAACCGGAACACCAAACATGGAAATGTAAATGATCAATAAGAAATGTAAATAGTGCCCTTTAATTTTAATCTTTTTTCCTCTTCAATCAAAAGGACTTTTGTCAGGGCGTGGTGGCATGTGCCCATATTTCCAGCTACTCAGGAGGCTGACAGAGGATCACTTGAGCCCAGAAGTTCAAGGCTGTAGTGTGCTATAATCACACCTGTGAATAGCCACTACCACTCTAGCCTGGGAAACATAGCAAGACCCTGTCTCAAAAAAAAAAAAAAGACGCATTCTGAGGAAGGGCCAAAGGATTATGTGAACTGATTATTCCACTTAATCTCATGTCTCACCTGGACAGAGCTAGTCATAGTGCTCAGAGCAAACACCGTTGCACAGTCTTTAATAGTGGACTGGCTATCAAAGGCACCCTGAGTATCCATAAGCAGCACAGCAACCTAGGAATTTAAGAGTTTAAAATACTTAGTAAAATATTCACCAAGAATGACTATAAAAACCAAGTATGAAATAAACTTGAAAATCAATAATTAAATCAAGAAGAGTATTCATATTGTGTACATTTTGACATAATAATCCATGTGTTATCATAGTTGTGTTGTTTTGATTTTTAACACCAGAAAATAGCCCGAGAAACAATGTGGGAGAAAAAGTAGTAAAAGAGTATAAACAGAATTTTACTTTTGTTCCATTTGGTCTGTCAATCACAAATACTTCATTCCAAACTTGTATGCCTGTTGTTTCCCTTTCACAACCACCTCGCCATGTAAAGCCAGTCAATGGTTCATTGTTTCCACCAATCCAACTTTGCGAATCCTGTTAAAGTCAAGGATAAATGTAAAATAAAACACAATTAAACTAAAAGAAACTTAAGAAATTGCCCATTTTTTACTTTATAGATGAAGAAGCTAAATCCAAACAGATAAAATATACTGCGTAACATACAAGTACTTAAAAAAGCAGTCCCAATCCCATGTGGGGTTTTGTCTAATAGAGAAGTGGTCTCCTCTAAACCTAAACCTTCTCAAATCAGCTCACACTTCTATTCTCTAGGTCTCTAGATAAGTGGGGTCACGCCTTTCCCCTTCTTAGAAAGATTTCCTAAAATGTTTAAAAAAAATTAAAAAAAAAAAAAGATGCCAGAACTTGCCAAAATCAGGAATAGTGTTCTTCAAGCTAGACCTTTTAAACTATAATGAAACAGAAAGGATACCAAGAAAGATTACTGAGATTGTTTTTATCATCCCTTTATTCTCTACCCAATACAAGCCCAGGTCACATTCAGATACTACCCTATTCCTCTGCGAAAGGCAGCATTTCCTTGAAAGTCCAAAGTATTCTGGACCTCCAAGCTGGAGAAGCTGAATTGCTCTACAGTTGGCCCTTAACTCAAACCAGGCTTCATGGGCATCACTGTGCACTGTTTCAAAGACGTTTTGATGTCTGTCAGCTCCCCAGAGCACAAATATGGGGTCTTGGTGACAGTCATAAGTCATACCTCATTTGGATCTCTAAGGGGCAAAATGTGTTAAAAAGAAGCAGAAAGTTGGCCAGGC